>NW_020451252.1:78308-105672 GCF_003343035.1 Apteryx rowi
GCACCTGAGATGCTGCTGGGGCAGTGGCTTTAGGGCTGCAGGCACACAGGGGAGACGTGGTGAGGATGGGAACCTCAGGGCTCCCTCAGACTCTGGGGAGGGAGCATGGTCTCGGCCCTTCTGCCCTCTATGCCTGGATCTGAACCCTTTCCCAGCACCATGTAGGCTGTGTGGCACAGTCCCTTCTTGGCATCTAACTCAACCCTGTGACCACTGGTCACGTCTGTTTGTTCAGCTGCAATGCTGTAACTGTCACGCTTCCCCTAATAATGTCCTTACAGCATCCTTCCCCATTTGGCCCAGCAACCCACTCCCTTGCCAAGCCAATCTGTGTCCCTCTGTAGCCCCATCCTCCCTCTGCTTCCACCAGCAGTGGATGGGGGGAAAAGCCAGTCACTGGTGTGGTCTCTGCTAGGGACATCATCCAGGGCTGGGGTCTCACAAGATGCTCTGGGAATCCCCTGTCCTCCCATTGCCACCTCTGCCCTCTCCTGTCATGTCCCTGACTCTGCGCAGGGCTGCTCTGCAGTACAAGAGAAACAGATCCTCGCATGCACACGCAGGCAAGTGAGCGCCTTCCCCTTGGGTAGCTGTTTCTGGGAAGTCTGTGGTGTGTGACAGAGGAAGGAGCCATGGTGACTGCAGGCAGGGAGTGCTCCTCATATCCACCCTCCAGCTCCTTCCTGCCTTGCTAAGCCCTGCTTTCCTGAAGCTGAGTCCAAGCTCTACTCAGCCCCTGCCTCCTGCCTTCGGGGCCTAAAAATAACTCCCCTATGCAGGTTCTAGAGAAGAGCTTCTGGGCTGGAGTTCAGCCCTTGGGAAAAAAAAAAAAAAAAAAAAAAGGAGACAGTTAGTGTTCGACCCTAGGACAGACAGTTAGTGCTCAGCCTTAGGACAGACTGGCACACGGTGTGCCAGGACCTAGGGCTGCTGACCTGCATTGCTCCAGTCTTTCAGGGCAAACGTTACCTTCTCACCCAGGGACAGTGAGGCCCCAGGGCTTCAGCTGCCCCCCATCAGATGCTGGCATTGCTCAGTGCTCAGCTTCCTGCACACAGAGCAGGCAATGTGGAGTGGGGAGATCACATCCACTTGAGCTGCACAGCTTGCAGACTGCCAGGACTCAGTCACTTACAGATCACAGTTAGACACAGCACAGGGTGATCTTCAAGTTGGGAGCAAGGATCCACCTCTGCAAGAAAGGTCTTGGAGCCCTTGGGCTCCCATGGGCTATAAGAGCGACACTTCCATGCTAGGTCACGTCCTCAGTCTTGGCTGCTTGGTCTCAGTCCCGCCTCTGCTCTGCTTTGGGTAGCCATGCGATCCATCAGGGTATCAGTGGATGGATGGTGAATGGGTTCAGGGAGCAGATCCACTTCAAAGCTAGCAGAGTGGGAAAAAAGTCATGACTTTCTTCTGGATCAGCTATCTGCACTAGCTCACAGCACATGGTGCCATGCAGGTAATGGGCCAGGTGTGCCTGTTCTCCCCATGGGAACTGATGGGGGAGAAAGCCATCCTGCAGGAAATGAAGGTGTCACGTTACCCAAGCTCCTTGCATCCTGGCTGCCAGACTCACGGCTGCTGCCCCAGCTTCCTAACAGTTGGTTTTTCCTTGCTTGCTTGCTTCTTTCCTTCCTTCCTTCCTACTTTCCTTCCTTCCCTCCCTCCCTCCTTCCCTCTCTTTCTCTCTTTCCCTAGGAACCACATGCCTTCCAGCAAATGGGACACTTAGTGGTGTTAATGAGCATCTCTGGTAGAGGTTTCAACAAATGGCTCTTCCCCAGCCTGCTGGATGGGAATGGATCATTTCAGAGGAGGGAAATGCAAGGGGGTGAAGAGGAGGCTGCCTGCATGTCAGGCTGATGAACTGGTGCAAGGAAATCTGCTTCCTCTGCATATTGATCAGCTGTCAGGCCAGGGGAGAGATGAGCTCCTTCATGCCTACTCAGAAGCATTAATTCCCTGATGACATCCCCATTCTGGGATGGGGAAGGACACTGTCCTGGAGAGGATGAGACCAGCTGGCCCTGCCAAGCTGGACGTACAAAGGGAGAATAGGTGTCTGACTGCTGGACAGGTTTATTCTCCTGAATCTTGCTGCATTGCTATTTATGCACATGCAGCATCCCAACTGCCTGGTGAGAAGTGGAGGGGACTCAGAGCTTTTCTGGGGAGGGATGCAAACAAGCAAGAGGCTGTTTCAGACCTTGGGTGAATGTTCATGGGATATCTTCGCAGGGCAGCAGTTCGAGGGTGGGCAGCAGTTCAAGCTGGGCTATATTTCCCAGAACAAAAGTTGGTGCTAGGTGATCCCTGAGGCACTGGACTCACTGGGAGAGGGGAGACTGCAAAACTTTGTGGCGGATGCTGGCCACCTCAAGAGGACAGTCTGTGCCAAGGAAAGCTGACACAAGACACCAGGAATGTGTCTCCCACTGCACCCACTCAACACTGACAGAGACATTTTGAGCATGGGGTTAAAAACCTTTCATCTGTGCCCCAAGTCTGCCAGTTTCCATCTTGCTTCTGTATTGGCTCTCCAGCGGCCTCTATGGGGAAAGCAGAACAGAACCAGGATTTCATTGTTCCTCCCATTCTGCAGGGTTCAAAAGCAGCCCATTTTCAATGTTTCACAAAAATATTCAGGGTATTAGTTTTACCAAAACCCAGGGCTATAGAACCAAATGAGATGGTCCGTGTGGGTGTGAGATCTGTGCAACCACACAGTGGAGACTGTGTGTTCACAGGGTTGCCCCTCCTTCCCTGGGCTGCACCAGGCTGATGTCCTGGGGCCAGGCAGCATCCCAGCCCTGCCTGAGTATGGCAGGAGAAGGGATGTGAGGAGAAGGAGCCAACTGCCCCGTTTGCTTGGGAGCACGGGGAACCAACCAAGTCCTCAAGGCCTTGTGTGCAGCCCTGGGAACTTTGGGGGTTAGTTTTGCAAGGGTGGGACTGGTGGAAGAGTAGAAGGGTGTGGAAAAGGTGTTTATGTGGGGAGGTGCTGCTCTAGGTCCATGCAATGGTCTTGGATCTGCAGAGGACACAGGAAGGCTGCTGTGGTGGTACGTGGTTGGGAAAGTACAACAATTGATGGGCTGACGTGGCCATATCAAACACAGCAGAAATCAAGAAGTGCAATTCTATTCCAGCTTGTTCCAAAGAGGAGCACCATGTGCTAGGCTGAGCATGGTGGCTCATGAAAGATTTCCTAGGGCTTGCCATGAGAGACTGGACAGGCTCTATGACCTGTGGATGTGTCAGATGTGCCATGGAGGCAAACTCACAAAGTGCCCTGAGATGTCCCTGAATGTCCCCTGTCTGGGAGTGCAGATGGCATCTCACAGCCTCTGTAGGCAAGAGGGTGGACAGCCAAATAGTGGGATAAAAGTGTTTATGTGAGACCCAGGTCCTGAGCAGGGTGGTGGGAAATGGAATAAGCGGTTCAGATGTCCATATTCCCTATTATTACTGCTAAAGGTCTCGGCTGAGGTCGCTGTTAATAATTTCACCCAAATCTGATTTGGAGCAGACAGTTCACAATGCCTGTCTTACAGATTGCCCAAGCAGAGGAGAGAAACCCTGTTACAACTACCTGCTGTCATTCTTTTGCTCAGGACACCGCTGCTGTCCAGTCAAGGGGACTGAGAGCATTTCTGTCTGGGGAGCACCGCAGCTGCTTTTCCTGATCCGGATTGCCCTTGCTCCTTCTGAGGCAGACGTCCTATGATCAGGCTTGGCCATGGTGCCAAGAATGAGGAACAGCTGGTGAGAGGAGGCAGCACCGGCTGTGTGTGGACCAGCCCCACCAGCTTTTCCCCTACTCTCCCTACCAAGGAGCCCATGCAGGGATGGAACAGACAGGATGGGGCAGCTCTGTTCCCTGGGACCACAAGGCAACTCTTCTGCAGCTGCTCTGGCTGCTCTGCTTTGGTTCCTTCCCACACTGCCTTGGCTCCTTCCCTTGCCTCCCAATGGCTGTGGGAGTCCCCGCTCTGTCTCTCAAGGTGCCTCTGTCATCAGGATGCCCCATGTCTGGTGCTGTGGAGTGGGAGGAAATTTTCCCTTCACTCTGCACCTACACTTCAAAGGATACCCTCTCCCCAGTGTGTAAGGCTGGGGAGCAGTGGGGGGAGGGCATTGGATATGAAGTTAAGGGTTTTCCCTAGGAGTAAAATCTGGGTCCTGTTGGGGTGACAAGATCTTGCCAGTGACATTGGGGTGCTGAGGTTCTAGGAAACTTCTATTGCCCCCAAGATTTACTACAAGGTTTGTTGACTGCTGAGCTATGGCTTGCCCCTGCAACCGTGCTCTTCCTCCCACTGTATGACCCAGGAGACTCTGTCTGCTGTTTCATAGAAAAGAAAATGTTTAAGGTCTCTTCCATTCAGGGGCATCCCCAACAACAGGGTCTTCATTGCACTGGACCGCTCTGCCACTTCATGTTGCTGCGGACAAGTCTGCTCGCCTCGCAGACATCTTTCTGCTGGCTGGCATACATCAGCAGCATGGTCCTTTGAAAGGAGGTTGGGTCAGGTTTCACAGCATCAGAGCTGCCCTGCTGTGTGTAGGCTGGGCCAGGCAACGCACACATCTCCAGCCGGCTAGCAGCCCAGCTGGATGTCGCAGGGCCCTGGCACATCCCATGTCCTGCCCTCCACCTCCTGACGCAGTCCCTATCTTTATATAGCTGGAACTTCCTGTTTGGTGGGGTGTGTGAGGAGAGCTGTCTCTCCCTTGCTCTCTTTTTTCCCTGTTGGCTGAGGGCAGGAGGGAGTCAGTGTCCTGGGAAAAGTAAAACTTGAAAGCAGAGCTGGGCTTTTCATTGTCAGGAGGCTTTTTTTGATGTGTTTCCTCTGGGTTGTTTCCTTTTCATTCGAATGTGGGTTAAAAATATACTTCCGCTGACATCACCCGCTGTCTCTTTTCGGAAAACTCTCATGCTGATCTCTGTGAAAACCCCAGGGCTTTGCATTCCTCCGATGGCCATGAGAAACACGCCTGGAATGAGCAACCAGGCCAGCCTGGGGGCAGCTGACAGGGAAGAGGGAAGAGCCCAGCCAGGGAAATGGGATTCTTTGACTTTTTTTTTCTTTTTTGGGGGGGGGGCAGAGGGGAGGATGTTAATGGTGTTTGTTGGCTTTGCTGTTTGCACTACCTTGCAATGGGGAAATCTAGGCTATTTTTCCACCCACTAGTTGAGGGCAACTTGGGAAAATTCAGCTCATCTCTCATCCCAAGCAGGGGGTATCACAGAGAAAAGGGTGAGAAACAGATTGTTTGCAAAGGATGGTTGCTGCTTGTGACTACTATCTGAGCTCTTCTGGTCTCTGCCAGGGAAATCCATTGCTGCTCTGAACCAAGTCAATTTCACACAAATGCCATGAGGACAAGCAGATCCTGAGAAGTACTTATGTTCTGTCCCCTCCAGCCCTATTCCAGCCACATCAGCCATCGGCACAGGCCCCAGCCAGGCTGGGACCAAGGAGTTTGGCCCACAAATGGTGGTAGGGTCAAGTGAGCTGCTGAAGCCATCATAGTCTGTCTTCCAGAGCTGGCTAACCCTGCAGAGGTGGCCAATGGCCTGGGAGGCAGAGCATCCCCAGTCTTCCATACTTTCATTACTGGTGGATCAGGAGCACTTTTTTTCCCTTGATGATCTGGACTGGTGGCAATGCAATTCAGGAGGTGCTTTGTGGATGCTGTGAGCAGTGATATCCCACAGGCCAGGGCAAGGTGGAGCATGAACATCTGGCTTCAATACATCCTTACATGTCAATAAACTTTGTGTCTTTCCTGGCCATGTTACTGCAAGGATTTTCAGCTTGGCAGAGTATATGAACCCTCCACAATATGATCCCTGAGTTACTCTGGGTCCTGTTTCTTGTCTGACACTTGCTAAGCAATGAGTCACTTTGGGCAAACTGCTCCCTCTCTGTCCAGTTTCCAGTTGTGCCTGTTTAGCCTGTGAGCCCTTTGGGGCCAGCCCCTCAGCCTGTGTGACTAGTACCTTGGCTGTCTCTTGTGGATCAGGCCCAGGGCCTCCTTCCCAGCTCTCCACCTTTCCAGAGCATCCCCCTCCACCTTCTTCACCTGTGTATCCTGTGTCATGGGACCTCAGTATTGTTCCTCATGGAAAGACCAGAGCTGTTTGCAGGAGGTGGATGGCTTGGGGATGCATGAAGGGATGAACACAAAGATTGCTTGAAAAACCAAGACCTTTGCTCAGGCCCAGCTGCAACTCTGTGGGAGAGGAGATGGAGCCGTTCCCTCTTTAGAGTCCACAGGGGATAAAAGTGAGGCTAAAGCACTTCTTTCTTGGTTGCCGCACACATGCTGAGAAGTCCCAGGTATCCTGCAGGAAAGGTTATGGTCAGCACTCCCAGATATTTATACAGCTGTGGCTTTGTGCTATTAGTTTTGTGCTGGGTGGCCCTGAACTTCCATGCAGTATTTGACAAGGGGCAAAGGGTTCGTGCAGGCATGCCTTGTTGGCTTGGACAGGGAGTAAGGAAAGTAGCTGGCCTGGTATTTGATGGCTGAAGCTGCTGAGAAAGGATTTCTCCCTGAGCATGTGCTTCAGCAGTTTTTCCATCTTGAACTGCATGAACACTTTCAGAAACTGAGAGACCAAATTACTATTATGGAACTGTCCATTCCAAACAGGCCACTTTTGTGTCAATCAACTTCAAAGCTAGTTTCAGGAGGAAAAATTGTCCTAAGAAAAATGGCTGTGTTGACAAATGGGACAAATGGGACTACTTCCAAACGTGTTTTTATTGAGGAGCATTTAGAGGAATGGAATGGTTCCAGTTCAAATGAACCATTGTTTTCTGATGAAAATCCTTTGCTTGGTACAATTCTGGCCAGCACAAATTGCAGTCGCTCCCTAGGAGAAGCCGTGCTAAACCTTTTTCATGGCCAGATAAATGATGCAACATCTCCCTGGCACACTCTGTAATCTCACTGCTCCACCCTCTCAAGATGTGTCACATTGGCTAAAAAAGGGAGATCTTGCCTGGTTTTATTTCCTTCTCCAGACACTGCCTCCATAAGACCAAATTCCAGCGGAGGATGATGAGTGAGGCAGGAATGAAGACATGGTCTCTGTGTGGGCCAGGCAATGACAGCAGGGAGGGCTTTTTCGAAGAAAGCAAGGCAGATTGGCTCATATAAGCCTGGAGAGCTGGGAGTGGAGGTAGGGAAAGCAGCCTGTTCTTCTCAGCATTTTATCTCCTTAGCCATCCCAACCTCTAGACCAGCCAGACTTCCAGTGAGAGGATATGTGAGCCAGACAGACCCCCACTGCTGTGCTCATCCCCTGGGAAGCTGTAGGGGTACCTGGAGCAGATGGACATGACTCTGCAGATGTTCAACAGCACTAAGTCCAGCCAAGCTGCTGTGGCGGAGACCCAGGCCTGGCACTATCAACTCTTGGCACTGTGGGCATTTCATTACCTGCCTCCTTCATTGCTCTGCCACCTCCATTTTTCCCATGGGGCAGATGCAGTGGAGCTGCCAGCTTCACGTATGCCTCCCTGGCTAATTTCTTTCCTCTCATCTTTTGACTTGGGCTCACTGTCTCCTCCATGCTGTGGTGCTTGCAGGCCATCCATCAAGCTGTCCTTAGCTATGGGGCAGCTCTTCATCTTCCCAAATGTTCCTAGAGAGTTATGAGATGCAGCCACACCCCAAAATACAGGGTTGTGAGTTGTGTGATTCCCAAATTTCGTATCCCAGCTGGGATCTCAGCCACCCTCAGAAGCTTGAGGGCACTTGGACATGAAGATAAGAGCCAGTCCAAGTGCTTATGCCCATGCAGCACAAAGGCATGTTCATCTGTGGTAGCTTTAGACCAGAAAGCTGGGGATAGAGAAATTTCTGGGTACTGCTCTGAGACAGCATCTGCCTCCTGGGTGTTTCCTGTGGAAAAGAAAGCTGAGAGGAAAATGAGGTGGTGCCAGGTTACAAGGCAGTATTGCCCCAGGCAAGAGCTTGAAGGTGGGGTGTAAGGAGGGCACAGCTCAGGCGGCAGGGGCTGAGGTGTGAGGAGCAGGAGAGGGGGATCCTGCCCATGCTGCAGTCAGCTCCCTAACTTGGCACTGGGCTCCATCCCTGTGTGGGACCTGACCCTGTTGCTCTCTGCACCTCCCAGTTTTGGAGGGCCATGAGCACCTGTAGAGCTGTTTCTGGGATACCCTTGCTGGGAGTGGGATACCATGAGAACCCAGAGGTGCCCACAGACTGCAGGACAGAGGTGGGATGCAGGCACAGAAAGACAGCTGGTGTGGATGGTCCTAAATGGCCTTTCCCTGTAAAGCACTGGACATGCTTGCTTGTGCAGGGGAGGTGGAGCCACAGGCTGAATTTGAGCTGCAGATTTGTTCATATGCGGGTATCCACTGGGACAGTGGCCTGGGCAAAAAGAAATCCACAGATCCAGGCTTCAAGAAATCCCTGCTGCTCCTTGAAGACAGGGCCTGAGGACAGCCTTGTGGTTTCCAGCCGTGGCTCAGTATGACAAACAGAGCAATCGCTCCCTCTTGTGACCCAGTCTGCAAATGCAACAGAACTGTTGGAAATGGTAACGGGCATTAATGTTGAGGCTGCTCCCAGGACAGCCTTCCCTTCACAAAGTCCCTCAGAGTGCTCCTTGTCCCAGGGAATCCTTCAGACTTTGCCGTATAAGTTTTTCTGTCTGTTTCTGATAAAGCTCCGTGAAGCTATCCTAGTAAAAACTATTGCCTTTCCTTGAAAACCTTGCCTTGACCTCCATCTGTATAGCGTCACCTCTAAGCAGCTATGGACATTGCTCAGGCAATGAGACAGTGAAGGGGCATGATCCAGCAGCAAACTCTACTTTGGTTGGGTCAGTTCTTATCTGGATCCGGTTCCTGATCTGTCTCACAATATGACAGAAACCACTGAAAAATCTAGGTTGGATAGGACCCCTGGAAGTCTGAGGGCCACCCTCCAGCTTTCCCTTATTCAGTGGGAGCTTCCCTCATCACAACTTATGCTCACTGTCCTTTTGCAGTGTACATTTGGGACTCTGGCTCCATCTTCTCTATAATGCCCCACTGGGTAGCTGAAGACAGCAATTAGATCTCCCCCCATTGAAATTTTTTTCTACAGAGTAACAAAGCCTGTTTCTTCAACATCTCCTTGTATGTCATGTGTTCCATCCCCATGACCATCTTGATGGCCCTTCAAATCCAGTAGCCTCAGGATGTAGTGAGAAGAAGGGAGGGAAGGATGAGCAGCCAGGGGCAAATGATCTTTCTGGGAGAAGTTTGGGCTTGTGTTGGGATAAAGTGACGTTTGGCCAGAGCCCATGTGTGAGGACAATTGCCCAAGCATGCCCTGTGCTAGCTGGTGTGCTGACGGGAAGCTCGGATGCCCCGATGCAGGCCAGCAAGTAAGGACATGAGGAGATGAAGTGCAGAGCAGTAAGAGACGTGGAGGTCGAATACAGCACATGAAGGTGCAAGGGTTTTTGGTCCTACTCCAAAGGCCCACAGCTGAATATGTTACAACTAGAGATGAGGTGAATGATTTTTGGCAAGGGATGAGGTGGGCTCTTCCCCACCAGAAACCTATATCCCCTCTAGAGTGTTCCTCCAGAAGAGGTGGTCCTATTCATCAGGGGCAACTTTTGGGATGGCTATATTCTTGGGGAGGCCAGATAGCAGCAGATGTTGCAAGGCTTTGCAGCCTCTACCTCTCTATGCATACCATCTCCATGGTGTTAATGAAGAAGACGCTGCTCTGCTTAGCACTGGGACCTTGCACTGCTCAGTGCAGTGTGTGCGACAGTGCCATGCAGGCAGCAGAGGCAGCTCAGCCTGTGGGAATGGCAGAGGCACTGTTGGGGGACATGGACTGGGGGTCTGGGAGCAAGGGCAGCCCTGACTCCTTCCAGGAATGCCTGGTCAGGCTAGAACATGAAAGGCCTGACATGGTGTGTGATGCTGTTTCAGGGTGCATGTAGGAAGGAAATGAAGGTCCATAGCAAAGGCTGGAAGCTGATTTTTATATTCTCTGACAGCTGATTCTCATCTGAAACAGCTGCAGCTCTTGGATCCCGATGTGAGGACTTTGGATTCACATGTAGAGTGGTACATCTTACCTGAGTTCTGGACATGCTCCTTGGGCAAGAAAATAATGCTCCCTGAAAGAAGTGCTGAAGGAGGAAGTTTCCAAAACTGCACAGAGGAGTAACACATCTGCCCCACACTGCCTGCCTGAACAGCCCAGGACTGCCTGCACTCTCCTGAGTGCACTGGAGAGAGGTAGGGCAGGATGGTATTGTCCCTAACCATTCATCTCATTTGCAAGGGGCAGCAAATGGGGCAGAAATGCAGGAGGTGGAGGGAATCCCAGCTGGATCAAAAATACCTCAGCCAACCCAAATTTCTGTTCCGAATTCTAGCTATCTTCTGTTTCCCAACTTTCTGCTTCCCCTCAGATAGTAAAAGGGCTGTCTCTCTTGTCATGTAAAAATTAGTACTGGATTCGGATTAATCTATGAGCTGTAGTCTTATACGTGATGCTCAGTCCTTTGTCCTCAGGCAAGTTACCTGTCTGTCTACTCCTGAGCTACCCAGGGGGAAAATAGAAGGAAACAGCTTCAAGTAGGATCCCTGGGATCCTACTTAAGTAGGATCATCTTCAAGTGGTTTGATCCCGAGGAATGTTGGGCAGGACTCGGCAGCCACAGAGTGACACAGACACAGCCAGCAAAGCTTGTTGCTCAGGAATAGCTGCTGTTAACTCAAAAGTTTGGCAGCCTCGGAGATCATATGTGTGCTGCTCTGCAGGAGATCACACATCTGCTGCTCTCTAGCAGCTGTATTCCAGGCTTCCCTGGTTTGATGGCACGGTTTTGGCAGTGTCTGTGATGTTGGGCTGGTAACAGTGCTTTGTGTTTAATGACCTCAGATTTCATTTCTGCGCATTCATTGGAGCTCAAGAAGTTTATTGAAGTACACAAGTCAGGGTCTTGCTTGTAAGGGAGATCTTTGTGCTGAAAGGCAGTTTGGGGGAGAGATCCTCAAACTAGTGCTGCTCTCAACCTATCAATTTGTTCAGACCATGTAAGACCCAGCCTTGGTACAGTTACATCAAACTAGAGCCATGTGGTTAGACTCTACCCAGATCCCCGCAGGCTCATGACCAGCCAGCTGGTGTGTCTCTGATCCATATCCCCTGTCGGCCTGGTTCTGCTTCCAGTACAGGCAGAGTGAATCAGTCATCTGTCTGTACTAGATGATTTGGGATGATTTTCTCTATCACTGTCCTGGAAGGGTGCAGAAGCCATGGCACTGCACTGTGGCTGCAAATACACTAAATATCATGCTGGAAGGAGCCCTGCTACCAGACCCCCAAAGTCCCCTTCCCACTTGCAGCTTTGCAGGCTTTCTATCCTTGGAAAGAGGATCCCTCCCTGGGCATGGGAATGCCCAGAAAGAAAGCCAAGGGAAAGATCTCCTGGGATTTGATCTCAGATCCTTCCTGCCAGGTTACAAGAACTCTTGCTGAGAGCAACACTCCCAATTCAGCTCATTTCCTTGTCAAAGAATGGTGCAATACACAGTCTCTGCTCAAAATCTGCATCTCCATCTCTGCAGGATGCTGGCCATGTGTGCCTGAGGGCAAAGCACATATGCAAGGAGGGACTGAGTCAGGAGGAAGTGTCAGAGCCCAGCAGCCCCAATAAAGGGATGCCCCAGCTGTGGCAGCAGCATCTCCCTTTAAGACTTCACTACCTCCCTCTTCCTGCCAGCGAGAAATGATGACACGGAAGAGGCAATTATTGGGCACCGGCTGCATCTGTCCGTCTCCGTCTTGGGCCTGGGAACGATCTTGACCGACAATGAGCCTCCTTGGTTTTGCTTTAGGGCTGCCCATTAATGGGAAAGCAGAAAAAAAAAAAAAAAAAGGCTGAGAGATGCCCAAGAGCTCTGTGGGAGAACCAGCAGCAATCTGTTGTGCTATAGATCTTGCAGTTCCCTCTCCGAACATAAAAACAAAAATTAAAACCATTTACAAGAAATGTCACTTCCTGGTAATTTATAGCCCTTGGCTCTGGAGCAGCTGGGCAGAGGAGTTCAGGCCTGCAGCACAGGGGGAATGTTTCTCTCTCCACCTTTTCTCCTTCCTGTAGTATTTTAATTTGAGAAGGGTGTTGCCATTCAGATCAACCCCCAAATTCCCATCCCTCACACTTTTCAGAGGAAACCCCTTCCTCCCCTCCATGGTTGTATATGCAAGAGTATTTTAAAAGTCAGTTGTATTCGTATGGTTCCAGTTTGGTGCAAGGACTCTGCTTGCTTTGACAACCCGGATTAAACCTTGATACTGATTCCTCTGAATGGCGCGTGAATCTCATTTCATGCTGCCCAGGTTCTCCTTTAGTGGCTCAGGTTGGACGACTTAKAGAGAGAGAGAGAGAGAGAGAGACTGTTCCTAATTTACTGGTGGATCTCAAACTTGGGCTCATGAAAGTGGGGAAACCTGTAATAGTAAAGCAAATGTTACAGAAAACAGCTCTACTCTGACCCTCTCTCGGAGTCCAGGACTCTTGCGCTGTCACTCAGGAGGTCTTATTGAAAACTTGTCTGTCTTTCAATGACATTTGGATAATTTGCCCAGTGCATGGGTGCGGGAGAGGAGCAGAATATCATAGGGGCCTTTTGGGTGTTGAGACATAAGACAATATTTCTCTTAGTTTCATGGATAAAGCACTGGTCTGGGGTTTGGGACATCTGATCTCAGGCCTCTAGCCATCCCAAAATCCTTGCACGACACTAGTCAGGCTGCCTGGCCCTGAGACCTCAGTGCCATGGCTGCACCACCTTTGTGAGGACTGCTCTGTGCTTCACGGTAGCTGGAGCCATGATAATTCTTCCTTCTCTCCCAGATTATTTTTGGGGCTGGGGAGCACTGGTGGCTATGGAGTCAGAGTCTTTGTGTACCTTCCTGAATGGTCACAGATGCCAGATGCTGAGCACCCTGTCTAGAAATTAACGAATCAAACTTCCCAGCCTCACAGTGGGAGAAATCAAAGTGCTCAGAATTTCAGATGACCATGTGTGGTTGTGCTTTGGGTGCAGCTTCACTGCACATGGGGAGACTCAGGCTGGTTGCAGCTGAGGCAAGATGGTTTGCACTTCAGTTTGGTCTAGTGTTCTACGGCCTGTACTTGACAGACAGAGCTGAATTTAGCACCCACACCGCTCTGTCTCTAGTAGGCCAGTAGCCTATCCTGTGTTCATCAACCTGAGTTAAAAAAGGAGCAGCTTTGAAAGCTCAAAATCAGCCAATGGCACTTCAAACTTGTCTACATTTATTTATTTTTCTTTTAAGGAAATTCCAAATAATGCATTTTTTTCTAGGAAGTATTGCTGCCTGCTAGCCTGAGTGCAAAAGCCGTCACCCCCAGCAGTGATGGGCATCTCATGGGAGAGTGCCGTGGAGAGGCAGCAAAGCAGAAAACCCAGAGATGTCACGGTGCAGAGGAACATGGCATGCCTCATGTATCACAGTCCAGGATGTCACTGCTCTCATTGAGATAAATGGGGAGGCTGCCCCAGGAGAACTTGGGAGTCACTTCCACTTAGCAGCTTGCAGGAATAGGCCTGAGACAGGTGTGTAGGAGATAGATCAGCTCCAAGGTGGCAGTGGCTCAGCTCCTCCTGGGAGGATGAACTTGTTCCATACTGTAACCTGGCTATGCATGCAGGGAAGGGACTCGGGCTGTCCTTGCAGGCAGACACACAGACCCAAGCAGCCTAGGCCCTGACCTGGCTGAGTTTGAGTCATCATTGCTCTGTGTAGCCTGGTTAGCATGATGCTGAGCTGGAGAGTCAGAGAATGTGCTTGGGGACAGTGCCATGTGTCACAAGAGTGAGAATGGAGAGGTACTGTGAACAGGAGACCACATGTGTGTATACTGCGACATACGGTGACACAGCTGACCAGTAGGATGTGTTTGGAGGGGTTTGTTAAGGGCATGGCAGATAGAGAGGATGGCTTGACTCTGTTCAGCTCTGGGAAGACCCTCCTGACGTGTTCTCCAGATGCTTCATGGAGCTCCCAGGCTTTGGAGTGTGGGAAGCATCTAAAGTTTTAATGGAGCAGAGTGACAATTAGGTAGACCAGGAAAAAATCATGGGAGAGGTAAAAGGGCCAGATGTGTGGTGCTCAGAATGGATGACACGGAATTGCTTCTTTGTTTTGCTATCAAGTAAAATGTGTATTCAGGGAAGGAGAGGAAATGTCAAGGCATAAAGGGAATGCAACAAAGAAGAATAGGGCTTTTAATTTAAAATGAAATGCCTGGGGAAATGTCTTGACAGAGAGATGTGTCAGGCCATGGAACATTTCCCAAGGAAGTGCTGGAGATCCTGGGGAGGGGGGCACACAAAAGCAGACTAGAGAAAATACTCTGGTCATAATGAGCCATCCAGCACTGCTGGTGGAGCAGAGGTGAATTGAATGAGAGAGTCTGTTTGGCCCCTTCCAGTCTCAGTTCCTACTTGTTGCCTCCAGCTGCAGATGTGATTTCTATTCTTGCAGTTTTATCAGTCTTTTAGGTTGTAAAAGACCAGTCTCTTTCATCTTTAGATCGAGCTCAGAAATTCTTCACTACACATAGAAAACTCTTGAACTTAGGAACTGCCTGTCCCCAAGGAGGTGGTTTCTTGAACATGGAGGAGATAAAGTCCAGCCTGGTAGAGGATCCCCAGGGGAAGGGAGATGTCATTTCCCCAGACCCCCAGGGAATGGATCCATCCAGATCCTGCCAATGCATGGACCTGAGCTGCGTTTAAGGCCTGCATTTCTATGTGCCTCCTTTGATTCCACTAATTGGCCAGTGAGCTGCAGGGAGACCCAAGTGCTGTGTTAAAAGGATGAGATGAAATAAGAGTACAGAATAAATCATGAGCCAATTTCCAGCATTTTCTTGGCTGAAATGGAATGGCTAATCATTTTGATGGCAGAATTAACATAATTACTCTACCCACTGGCCCAGGCCAGGCTGAACAGTGAGAAAAACAGGCTGATGTTTCAAAGGGAGATGTTTATGGAAGTGATTGAGTGAGTCATGGGACTTAAATCTGGGAAGAGATTGGCTTGGTCATGTGGAGCCAAGATTGCTGTGTTGAACCTGAGCATCCCGTTTGCTCTCTGCAGCTGTTGCTTCTTAGACAAGCCTGATTTCCCATGCAATATTTCTGCTTTTCATACACAAGATTCAGTGAGTGATGGCTGAAACCAAAACAAATTTGAAATACTGTAATAGAAGAAAGTTGGCAGTGTTGTAATACATGGTTTAGTGCAGCAGGACCTAATAAGCCCCAATTGCTTACACCCTGAATAGCCAGGGAAATTAATCTCAGAAAACTTTCTTAAGGGACCCAGTCTTACAGGATAATTTGCACCTACAGCTCCCATTTTCAGTAATATTAACCTGATCTTATGGCAAGCAGGCACTGTCACTTTTTCCTCTCTTTTCTAGTGTCAATGCTTCTGTTTTTCTGTACTTTTATACAAAATTGTTGTAGGCTCCATACATACAATATTGTAATTATAATGACTTTTGGAAGATGTGGTGCTTTTAGGACTTTGACGTCTCTGAACTGAGAAGGTTAATGTTGCATTAGACTTTTCTCTTTATTTAAGTTCCATCTTGAGACGAGTGGCTAAAAATTGGAAGCAATAAATCTCACACTCCTCATCCAGATATTTTTTGGTGTATACTTTATAGCGAAATCTTATTCTGGATCTTGCATCTTCCCAAATCTCCCATTTGAGCTTCTGTCTCCTGCTAACAGTCAAATTGGATAAGAGGTTTGCAGAGATGTGCACTCCTTTAGCTCAGAGAGTAGAGGACCATGATGCAGGGACTCCTGGTTTCTTCTTCCTTGCCAAGCAGAGGTGTCAGGACATTGCTCGTGATGGTTTCAAACACTTTTGCTGCTTGTTTCCTTTCTACACTAAGGCTATCTGAGGCAGTGAAGCTATAATCAGCTTTGCCTCTTGAGTCTATAGCCTTGGTGTCACTATAGTATTATGGCTGCAAATATTCCTGTCCCCTTACAAGTGCTTGGGGATTATATGGCAGCTCCTGTGATGCCAGGAATAGGCCTGATTAAGCCATGCGGTCCTGTGCAGTTCTGGGTTTCTCCAATCTTTTTGTAATGTTTGAAAGAAATTCTCATTCTGCTTAGGAAAAAAATCTGATTAACAAAGCAGAAACCTTTTAATGACAATCTGAGATAATGTAGTAACAGAGCCTCCAGCCACCCAAGTTTCCTATGAGGTTATCGATTGTATAACAACATTGTATACTGTGTTAACATCGTTCATAAGGAGGACAATCCTTGTTTACTTGTTTTGTTAACATTGGAAGACTCCAGGGCCTTCCCACACACATTCATTTGCATGTTTCTTCCAATGAAAAGTAATAAAATATTAATATCATTAGAGGAAGGGGGGAAAGGAAGAGGCCTTGGACTATTCCTCTGATTGAAAGAGTGGTTGAGCTGAATGTTCTTCAGCAGAAGAGCAAGGCAGGACAGAGGGTAAAGAGCGCGCACCTATTTTAACCTTTTCATCTGGCTCTCCTGAGTAATTGCAGTGAAGTTCTGCATAGCATCCTGTCAGTGTCTCACCCAGTGAGCCATGTAACTGTGCTCCAGCAGATCTGGTTACATTAGGATGACATTTTGGAAGGTTTCACACCCCCCACCAAGTCTCACACCAAGACTGTGGCTGGCAGAGGTGTGTCTCCAAAGGAAGAAAACACCTGAAAGATGCCCTTTGGGCCTCTTTGTTCCCTGCTGGTTTCTCGTCCTTCTCTTTCATTCTGTTTCTTGTCCAGGTGGGCTCCATTTTGCACCCTGCAGCAAAGTGGCAGCTTGCATCTGCACTCAGAGTGCTGTTCTTGTCAGCAGGAATGTCAGGAGGGGTTCCATGGGCTCCTGAGCTCTCCGTGCCAATGCTCAGGGGCCTGGCTGCTGGGATAGACCGTCTGCTTTTATTTCCTTGGTGAAGGGCAGAAACACCCTGGACTACAGGAGCTGAAGTCATGGGCTAATCAGGATGTATAGCCAGCCACTGAGGCCATGTATATTTAATGAGCCCTGTTAAAGGATTTTTAGAAGTGATCTCCCCATGGACAAGACGATGACTTCTTTGTTTATAATTTTTTTTTCCCTTTCCTGTTGCCACTAATCACTAACTCTCTGCTCCTTAATGGCACCTTTGGGGAGCTCCGGGGATGGCTTATTTATTTATTTATTTGCTCCAGACTGGAGAAAAGCCCCCTCCCTCCCTGCCATCGGCATGGGCAGTCAGTCTCAAGGTCTGTCTATACTGCCGCTGGAGCTCAGCCGGTGTGCAGTTCTGTGCTGACACAGCCCACCTGCAGGAACTAGCTGCAGGGAGTGAGCAACGCAGGTCCATACTTTGAATCTGGCTCTGAGCGGGTGAAGACCTGCATAGCCTAGCACCAGGATGACAGAGGTGATCCCTGCTCAGCTTCCTCTAGATGTGTTCCCTGTCTCAAGGCGTATGGTCAGGCTAGTGCTCACATGTGGTGAGCTGAGGCTGAGCCCTGGTGGTGGCAGGGCAGTGGCTCCATGTTATGGTGGGCTAACAGGGAGGATATGGATCCAGCCCCTCCCTGGCTGACATCTGAGGAGGGCTGAAGTGGCGGGTGGGGATGAGGAGGAGAGGAGAGGCCACTACACTGGGAGATGCCTGTGGGGAGATGGACACCTTTCTCTTTGGCACCTGGGCTGGGGAGATAAACTGTTGAAAGAGCTGCCTGGGAGCCCAGACAACACTCCTGTAATCTAGGRTAGTTGTTTGAAGTTTGTATATGGTGCCTGTAATGTAGCACTATAGATACTAAGCACTGCCTATGCAGTACAGTTGTCCCATCAGCCTCCTCTCTCTTTGCCTGCATCCATCCCGCCAGCCCGCAGCCCTCCGTCTGAGGCATGCATTGACTGCCTGTCCCAAGGGAGTGTGTCCCTGCCAGCCCCCACTCACTTGGAGGTCAGGAACCCTCCTTTGCTCCCTTTTCCCTCCAGGAGTCTGGAACCAGCTGCCTCCTCCTCGTGTCTCCCAGCTGGGAAAGCTGAGGGCACCAAAGCCCCGTCTCCTCTCCTGGGCAGCTGGCTCCAGCTCCAGGAAATCCCTGCTCTGTGCATATCACGAGGGCATCCCAGGGCCTTTTCTTCTTCTTCTTCATGGTGTTGCTTGTGAAAGGAAGGAGCAGCACAGGGACTCCAGGGGAGGAGCAAGCAACTGATAATGTTAATGTTAATGGAGCATACCAGAGTGTCCCATTTCACTCAGCCAGCCTCTTGTTGATGTGACCTACTTTACAAAGGATATACTCATGCACTTAATGCTGTGTGCATGTGAGTGTGTTCGATCATGTCCTGTTTGACCACATCCTTCTCTCTTGCTAAGTTCCCTTTGAGCCCAGGGAACTACACTCTCCCCATCACTTTGGTGCAGTCCTCCAGTAAGGATTTGGGTTACACAGTGATGTACTGTGCTTGAGTATAATTTAAAACCAAAGATATAAGCACACCACAGGGGCCCTCRGCCTCATGCCTCTCTGCTTGGAGGAAGCTGCTGTCTATATCCTAGCACTGAGATCACTCTCACTATAATCTCAGCTGGGAACTCCATTAGTGCCACTCTTGGATGTCTGGAAGACTTAACCACTGGTTATCCTAAAGCTTCTCCTCTGATCTAGATGTCGCAGAAAGAGTCTTCCTAAATCCTCAGTCTGAAACTTTGGGGAAAAGTTGAAATTCCAAGACTTCAAGTAAGGTTTTGCTTTAGCCCAGAGCAGTCTTGGAAGGGGAAGCTGGGAGCATTCAACACTGTGCAGCACTTGGGAAGTGCTGGTTAGTCTTGATTGATATAGGTGATTACCTTGTGTTGTCTAAACTCATCTACAGGCGGCAGTGGGGAAAAAGAAGGCACTCTAGCTCCTGGGAGTGAGCAGCTTTGAGCCAGCCCTGAATACTTCCCTTGCTCTGTGGCCTTGGTACTTGCTAGGCTCTTATTTCTTTGCTACAGTTACCAGGGCTGAAGACCAGGGGTCTAAGGACCAGATGCAGGGGTTGGATCCTACACAGGGTGGGGGAGGCAGGGTGTAACTCAACTTTTGGTCCAAAGACCTAGTCGACAGCTATGATGTCCTTGGCGATCCTAGATGGATACTTGTTTGGAGAATTTAGCTTCCTAGCCTTGTTTTGAAATCTCTGTAAGTATCTTCCATCTCACACAGCCTTGAACATTGCCAGTGGGTCTTGGAAATTGTTTCCAGGAGAAAAGCAGCCATTTTTTATTTTAGAACGATTTTTGGGGAGTGGAAGACAGAAAAACCCTGCCTGCTTTCTGGGGAAAGTGTTACTTCTTTAATTTTGTCCAGAAGCAGAAGAGCTCAGAGCTGAAACCTGCTGATGCCTCCTGAGGCATGGAGGTCCAGTGTCAGAGACTCCATTCTCCTCAACAGGCAGTTGCACTTTGTCCCCTCAGCTGCTCTCCCTCCCTCTAGGAGCACTGCAGGCAGCACCAGTGGCCTGGAGTGGAGATGAAACAGGTCACTGGCTGCTCCCAGTCAGAGCATCTGGGCTGGCACTGCCTGCTCCTGGGGGCAGTGGGATGGAGAGCCTCACGGTGCAGGGTTTGTTCTTCTCAGTGCCTCCATATGTGGAGGGACTGTCACAGTTGCTTCTGGGAAGCCTTTCACACCCTTTTCCCCAACCAGGAATAGGCAACACCACATGGCCAGAGCCTGTCCTCTGTCCCAGGCCCTGATCCCATCAGCTTCCCAGGCTTCTACCACTGATACAGTGCCCCAATGTCACTCAAAATCTTTTTTCTTACAAGGCTACAGATGCCACTTTACTAAGGAAGGCTGAGGGTTTTGATCTCCCTGTGGCCACTTGTTAACACTGGTCAGATCACAGAAGTCTTCCCCATTTCCTGTCTCATGTAATGTAATGCCATTAGAGAAAAACACAGCCTGTCCCAGCCCCATGCTCTTCACAGCTTAGTCTGCTTCAGGTCAGGTCTGCTCAGCCTGCTGAGTGGCAAAAAAGTCTCATTCCTCCTTACATTAATTTGCACTTGGTTCTGTTGCTGGCTCTTCCTCCAAGCCGACCGGTAGAGCTTTTTAATTGACTTGAAGGAGCCAACTGAGTTGACGAAATGCTCTCCAGGACCTGAGTCTTTTGCTTCTGTAGCCCTCTTAGCCACTGTTAGGCGGAGCAGCAAGAAACCAAGATGGTGAATGGAGCTGGTTCTTCTCTGTGTGGCAGATAAAATGTCCCCATACCTCTATGGCTGGAAACTGGCTTTGCAGCCCCCATCTTCATCCCTCTACCTGGAACGAGGTTGCTGCATGTTAGCAGGAGGAAGCGGAGCAAAAGCAAACCTTTTTAACATTGCTTCTGGCTAAACTACTGTTTTTCACTCACATCATCATAAGAGCTTCATGAACATCCMGGAACAGTTTTCTGCCACAAAAGTGTGTTTGTGCAGTTTGCTTCCTTAGAGCAGTTCCCTGGAGCAGTGGAGGATGTAGCCATCCCATTGGGAAGGCAGGCCCAGGAATCTCCCTTCCCACAGTGCTGCTGTGAGAGGCATCACAAGGCAACCAASTACTATTCCCAGAAGTCCTGCTCCTTCCTGGTATGCTGCACTTTGACAGGAAGCTGTGATCAACTCAAGATGAAAAATGGGAAGTGGTGGCTATGAAGTCCTGCCTTCCTCCGCTTGTCATTGTAACACGCTGACATGCTCCTCTTTCCAGCCTTCTTCAGTGTAGCCCAGCCAGGACATTGGCTAAAGAAGCCATCTCAGATCCAACACAGAAGCAATGTCATAGGGGAATGAGCTGTCTGGTACATCTGAGCTCTGTTACCATCGGCTGAGCAAGTTCTTTTTAGTTTTCTTGAAGTTACATCAACCATTCACATCTGCCTCCCCAAACTTTTCCCTGGTCAGGGAGAGCTGCCCACAGAAGCTGGGAGCTCTTGGTGCATGGACCTGCCACACATCCAGCCCTCAAGGACTACAGGGAGCCAGGGAGCTTACCCATGCCCATGGATCCTTCATTTAGGAGCTGCCCTTCTCCCCCAAAGACAAGATAGTTGCCCACCCACGCTCCGCTTGTTTAGGAGCTTGCCTGTCCCTTTTATGCTCTCCCACAGACCCTGCTTCAGGGAGTTCAGACACTCCTGCTGCCAGGGCGTGAGGTATATAAGAGATTCTTGGTGTACTGGGATCAAGAGCAAGGACACGGTGGTACGTGTCACAACATAGCTTGGGTCTAGTGAATTCAAATCCCACTCTGCCTTCAAGTAATGTTCTGCATGACCTCCCTTGTCCAGTCTGATTTCTGTGCAGTTGGTGTCTGAGCCATATGTCAGCCTGTCCCAGGGTGAGAAGCCATGTCTTGCTCCAGATGTGACCCTACTGGCACCAAAGCAGAGGATTTTGGATAACCCTGTCCTCTTTCTCTGCTCCCAAACTAGTGCATTGCTATTGTATCCTGCAGAGAATAAATACAGGAAGCATCCAAATGCTGGCCAACTTTTCTGTGTCTGTTTTACCCTGCAGACTGCATTCCCAATCCAAGGAGGCTGGAGAAATGACTGCACCTGAGCCCTGACTCCAAAGGCCCTGTCTGCTTCTGAGTATGTGTGTGTGTGTGTGTCTGTGCACACACACCATGCACGAAAGTTCTGCAGCAGTGCTAATGGCATGGAGAAAAGCCATTAAAGGAGGAAGAGTTGAGGTTACAATATTGTGCTGAAAAGTTTATTGCTGCCTGTAGAGACATCAGGTCTGTACTTCCAGGATTACTCAGTGCTTAATGCCGAGCGCCTGCACATTAGTTTTGCCGGGAAGCCCATTTGGGGTTCTTCCAAAACGGAAAAATTAAAGGGCTTCCCTAATAATTGTGCTCTCCAAAAAAAAAAAAAAAAGCAATCCAAACCCAATTCAGGAACCCAAATTGAAGCAGCCAATGTGGGAGAAAGGCAGCACTCTGGAGCCTGTGAGGGGCAGTCCTGGTGTCTGAGCTGTGGATGGAACAGTGTCTGTGGCTTGCAGTTGTGGGAAGTGACATTCATATCTGTTCCCTTCCTCTCTTAGGGTCTCCAGGGACTCAGCTGCAGAGAGAAAAGGTGGAAATTCACACAGTAATTTCGGTGCACTGCACGTAAATTTGCTTGACAAATCCTTCTCCAAACTTTACTAACAGAAGGAAATTTGTCTCCAGAGAGGTTAGGTGACTTGCTCACACCCTTGTTTTCCATCTCTTCTTGGCACACAAGAAAGAAAATGAGAAGCCAGGTCTTTTGAGCCCCAATCTTACACCCGGACTGTTGGACAATTCTTTTCCCAGCATTTAGTTTACATCTGGGAACACAATTAGTGCCTAAAATAGATGGAGACTGGATGGTGCAGGAGCAATGATTTAGGAAAGCTGTAGTATTTCAGCCATAAGTCAAGTGGTTCAGCTCAGTTCTTGCTCCTGTTCTGGCACCTAACTCCTATTTGAAATCAATGAGAGCAAGGTGCCAAGATGCAAGTTGGACTCTGTGTCTCTTTGCAACTAGTGGATATTAAAACTTCACATGGGCACTGCCTGGAAACTGAGTTGAGTGTGGACTGGCAGTTTTGTTCTGTTCTCAGTAGGTCCTTAAACTGCCCATGTCAACAGAAAAGACTTGATACTGCACCTTGCATAGGTCAGGGATGGTTTATCTGCTCTTGCCTTCCTCAAAAGTGATAGGAGTTCAGGGTGGGCTGGAGGGGGGGTCTTTCTTAGGCAGGGGGTTGGTTTGGTTGGCCCGGTCTGTGGGTGTTGCTGAATGGCACCATGGTTCAGCTTGCCTTGGGAGTCAGAGGTGGGGGGCTTTGCAACAAATCTTTGCTCCTGGGGAGTTTATTCAGCAGCGTCGGATCTTTCACTGAGAAATGCCTCTTGCACAAAGGAGTTTTCTTTTCATTGTGTCTTAAGAATAGTATTAACAACAGCTATCCTCGCATGGCAATCCCCTGTTTGGGGCACAAGGTGAAGCATCTTGTGAGTGAGACCTGACCTGACTGATCAGTAGGACCTGTTGGGTGCTGGCGTGTAGTGCCTTTAGCTGCAGGGCTGGGAAGCCTGCTGTACCCCAGCTAGGCACTGCCTTGCAGCTGTTGTTGGCCCTGGTTACATAGTGCTTATGTTCAAACTTAAGAAAGAAGCTCAAGGCTGTTCTTGTTTTACAGCCAGGTCATGAGATATCCAGAGAATTCTGTCATTTGGTTTCCATTCCATTTTAACATATTCTTTTCTCTTCCAAATAAACCCAATTGTCCTTGTTCCTAGTTCAATCTCTCATTAGCAAGTCAATGCCAAGAACAAGATTTGCACATATGCTATTGGCCAAAGTTACCAACCTACCTTTTCAGTGATCTAGAGAGCTATCAGAATATTGTTCATGTCTCTGTACTTGAGAAAAAGTGATCACTGTGATGCAGACTTGCTGCCTGAGAGAGTTTTGGCCACCCCAGCACGGCACAAGAGCCCATGGACTCAGTGAGATCCCTCAAATTTGTTGTACTCGTTGGGTTTTCCTGGAGGAAGGTGTGCATCTTCTATGGTGCTTTCATTTCACCTCTCCTTTCCAAACTCTACACCGAGCAGACAGTGTGGTGATTCATGAGGGATGGATTTTTGGCAGTGAACTCACTGTTACACTAAAGAATTTGGCAATGTAGATGAGATCATGCTAAGTGGAAGTGGCTGTCCTTCAACCAGGCCAAGAAAACGAGGCCACAAGCCCCAGTGCGGTCTCCCCTCCTTGCCCTCCTTTCTTATCAGACAGATGCTCTTAGTGGAGATGGTACATGAGGCTGAGATCAGACAGGCATTACAGCCTGCTCATGGTGTTCAGCAAGACCCCTGGGAAACCTACTGACACTTCTAGACCTTCTAGAAGCTCTGTGTTCTCCCATCTCCCACTGTTTCTCCTCCAAGGCTTACTGGTTTTCAGCCATTGCTCTTCCAAACAAAAGGCTTCTGGGGACGCTGTAGACCTGCTTGGCAATCCCTTAAGGCTGCTTGTTCCAGACTTCGCCATCCATCCCCACTGCTTGATGCAAGCAGAAATTGAGTTAGTGAACTGTAGAGGCTGAAAGCACCTTTGATGATCTCTGAGATCATGCACCCGCTAAGCTACATCCCTCAAGTTGCTGTACAGAGCACCTGGTGGCCTCACACATTTACTGGAGATTACATACACTCTGAAAGGTTTTGTGGTCTCCTAAGGGGACCCAGATCTCTGCCCTCCTTTCTTATAGCCATCTGGGCTTTCCTGAGGTGAGATCCTCATCTGATAGCTGGAGAGCGCCAAGTGTCTGTAGCAACTGGGGATTCAGGTTTGGGCATACCAGCTGTGCCAGGGAAGTTGGCTGCAGTGGAACTGGATAGGTTATGTGATAGATAGTCAAGTGTGAGGATATTTTGGTAAGAAAAAGGGAAAGCAAAGGAAGAAGAAAGAGAGGAGAACACAGAAGAGTGGTAAAGACAAGTAAAGTCCAACTTCCAGCACCAAGGAAGTAAGTGCTATCCAGTGTTATAGTGCGGAGAGGTGGGAAGGCTGCTGCTGATTTGCATCGCTGGGGTCTGCTCCGCTTCTTGGGGATTACTTAGGCCACTGCTTGCAGTTTCATGTCTGAGACTGTGCAAAATGTCCCAGCCCCTCTCAGAAGGGAGTGCAGGCAGAGCCTCAGTGCTTCCAGTTACCTGCACAGCCACCCCTGAGTCTCCTGCTCCAGCTGCTGAGGGGTTCCCAGCTATCGGTCCTGTCCAGTTCTGCCTTTGAAAGACAGGGGTTCAAAACTTCTCATGTCATCTGCTCCTTTGCCTTATCTCTCCTCCACCCTGTCCCAATAAACAAGGCACCCGTGAAGGGCTGACCTGAACCAGTTCCAGAGATCTTCTGAAAGGACCCAGCCCAGTAGACTGGATCCAGCTGAAGCTCCTTCAGCTTTGGAAAAGCTCAGATTCAAATCAAAGCCAGACTTGAAAGGGTGAATGCTCACTTGAAGCTGGGTCTGAGCTATCTCCTGAGCTGTGTCCAGCATTGTTGTGGACAGGCAAGAGAGAGAAACCTATGGGTCCCAAAGCTAGTAGAAAAAAGGTGATGATGGAAGATGTGTGGGTAGCATTGCAGGTTATGGGGAAATGATGGAGTCTGGGGATGGGAGAGAAGAGTGTTTTAACCCCAGAGTGCTGTGAGTTTCCTTGTAAAGGCAGAGCATTTTGGAAAGACAGTATGTCCAAGTTTCATGCTTCTGGCATCTGGGTGCTCTGCATGCTGAGAGATCTCAAAGCCCATCTACCTCTCCCTCTTTAATGCCTGAGGTTGTATTACTCTCCATTTACAAATCCTACTGGGGAGAGCTGGAAGAACAGATGCTACAGACTCCCCCAGGTGGAAGCTTGGCACACAAATCCATTTGCATAAGAGAATGACAGCATTTCTTCTCACCACAAATCCTGCTTCTGCTTTCCCAGGAGATCAGCTTAGTTTGCTCTCTGAGCCACTTGGGTGGTAGGCTCATTAGTGTACATTAGACAGGCCTGGTCCAATGCTCACAGAGTAAGACAAGGAGTTGTGAACTCCAGGGAATACGCCTTTTTTCTTCACCCTCTATTTCTCTGCAGTTCCTTCCCCAGGCCTCAGTTTCCCCATTTGTGCAAAATGGAAATTGCTCGGAGTTGGCAATTGTCCCTGCAGAGCCTCGTGAAGTGGGAGAGTGCCATGGGAAGGAGCACTGCCTTCTGAGAGGAGCCAGGGACTAGGCAGTAGAGAATCATAGCCTGAAGGATTCCAGCTAGTCATTCAGCCCAGCTACCCAAGGCAAGACCACTAAGCCACTGCAGATGGATGTGTGCATAGCCTGTTCTTCCAAACATGGTGATGCCACCTCTACCCAGAAATCTGTCTCAGTGTTCCATACCTCACTGTTAGCCAAGATTTTCTTATTGTCTAACCTCATGCTCCCAGCTGCTGTTTAAATCCATGACTTCTTGTCCAGTCCACCAAGGACTGTTGCCTCTTTCCTTGCAGGAACACCTTGCGTATTTAAGCATATTAATGTGTCTACTCTCCAGTATTCTCTTTTTGGCCTTTGACATTTTTTTCTAGACGTCTTATCATTGACTCTAGATTTTTTCCAGTTGATCTCTCTTACTAGAGACAATCCTGTTTCTACATCCTAGTGTGGCAGTTGGTCAAGCCTGATTACACCTAAATGATGGTTATAGACAAAGATAGACAGCAAGAAGGGATGAAAGAGCATTATCCTAGTTTATTAAGCTATACAGTGCCTAGGAAGGGGTTGTCGTGGTTGATAACTCTGTGACTGGTATGAGGAGTTATTGTAATCAAGCTTATGGGTCAGGAGATGGAGCTAAATTTAACCATGAGAAATGGGAAAGAGAACAGGGACCTGAAGAAGAAGCTCTGGAAGAGGTCACAGTGCTAGTCAGTTTTGAGTGTGAAGACAGACAGAGAATTTTAGGTGTGGGACATGTACCCCATCTCCTCCTTACCATCCAGGGGAAACCGTCTGAGAATTAGTGCTGAGTGAAGTTGCTGAACTGATACCACCAACCCTGAATTTTTCCTGTACTGGCCGAAGGGCAAGCTATGACTTCACATTCCTGGTGGAGCCAAGAAGCACTAAAACATACTGTGGATCTGGATCCATTCCAGTTCCCAGTGAATGTGTGTGGCTCTGCCAAATTTACCCAGATGCAGCTCTGACTGGTGACCAAGGCACATGATCTTTACAAGACAGAGAAATACTCTGGACAGAATCACAGAATCACAAAATCACAGAATGGCTGAGGTTGGAAGGGACCTCTGGAGATCATCTAGTCCAACCCCCCCAGCTCAAACAGCATCACCTAGAGCACGTTGCACAGGATTGCATCCAGGTGGGTTTTGAATATCTCCAGAGAAGGAGACTCCACAACTTCTCTGGGCAACCTGTTCCAGCGCTCCGTCACCCCCACAGTGAAGAAGTTTTTTTTCATGTTCAGATGGAATTGTCTGTGTTTCAGTTTGTGCCCGTTGCCTCACGTCCTGTTGCTGGGCACCACTGAAAGGGGTCTGGCTCCGTCCTCTTGACACCCTCCCTTCAGATATTTGTACACATTGATAAGATCCCCTCTCAGTCTTCTCTTCTCTAGGCTAAACAGGCCCAGCTCTCTCAGCCTTTCCTCATAAGAGAGATGCTCCAGTCCCCTAATCATCTT
>NW_020451252.1:105947-146393 GCF_003343035.1 Apteryx rowi
CAGGTCAACCCCCAACCTGTACTGGTGCATGGGGTTATTTCTCCCCAGGTGCAGGACCCTGCACTTCCCTTTGTTGAACTTCATGAGGTTCCTCTCCACCCACCTCTCCAGCCTGTCCAGGTCTCTCTGAACGACAGCACAGCCCTCTGGTGTATCCGCCGCTCCTCCCAGTTTTGTATCACCAACAAACTTGCTGAGGAGGCACTCTGTTCCTTCATCCAGCTCACTGATGAATAAGTTGAACAAGACTGGGCCCAGTCCTGACCCCTGGGGGACACCACTGGCTACAGGCCTCCAACTAGACTCTGCACCGCTGATCACAACCCTCTGAGCTCTGCCATTCGAACAGGTAACAGCCAGGACACTCAAGAATAGAAGGGATTTCATGGGACAACTCTCACCTGTCGCAATAACCCAAATCAACTTCTAGCATTTCTTCAGTTTATGAAGTCAGGCAGGCACCTCCTGATGGACTGCTGAAGTACATTACCTGAGGATTTGAAAGGAGGTGGAGATGGATCAGGGCTGTGGAGGTTTATGTACTTATGCTTGGCTCAGGTGGGTCAGGACAACATCTGTGTATGGAGGGAGTCCTGAATTTTTCTTTCCTGTCTCATGTGCCCTGTGCTGCTCCAGACAGGTCTGTAGTGCAACCAGGGGCATGAATGCAAGTCACATTGGTTTGTTGGCTGCAGCTCAGAGCACCAAGAACTGTGGCCATGACAGTGCCCAAGTATCTGAACACTTTTCCCACTTCTTGGGCAGGTGATATGGCCTGTTAGTACCTGAGGAGGCTAGTTAGAGCTAGTTTAGATACAACAACCTGTCTCAGCTGAAGAGGTGCTCTGCATCATTTTTCACTGTGCTCTGCTTCCCATCCTGGTTTCTGGATTAGCTTTCCCTGCTCCTTCCTCAACCAAATCCTCCACAGGGAAAGCAGTTCAAGTTCCAGGTGAACTCAAGCACAAAACAGGTGGATGAGGCTGAAGAATTCCCTTCTGTTCAAAGTGTCAACTCCATCCTTGTTGACTCCTTCTTCTTCATCAGTGGCCCTGGAATAAAGCATGGACTCTGTTGTTAGCAGCTCTCAGCCCTCAGGAACTCTTATGTTGTGTGTTAGAAAAGCCACAGGGGAAGACAATGTTGTCTTTCACAACACATGTTTCAGCTTTGCCTTTTTCATGAGTCTTCAAGCCAGTTCTCTGATTAGACTGATCCAAATGAGCTTTTAGTGTTGTTAGCACAGAGCCTAAGATTCAGGAGAACAGGATGAGGTATCTAGCACAGTGCTTTTGAGCTGTACCACTTACTGGCCTGGTGATAGCTAAAACATTGCCCTGGAAAAATAAAGCAGGGCTTGATCCTTGCCTCTCCTAGTGTTTCTCTACCATTTTTGCTCAAAGGACTCTCTTACCTTTGGGGGAGAAAATCCATTGCTCCTCTGTTGCCTTCCAGAGATCTTTTCTGTGTCCCATCCTGCAACCTGGGTCCTGCTTTGCTGATCACTGCAGAGGTTCTGCAGGCTGCCAAGGCTGAATAGCATTGATCTGTTCACACACAGCTGTTTCCAGTATCTTTTTATTTGGGGCTGCTGTAAGGCARGTTCCTGGTTCACTCACAGAGGCAGGCTTCTCGAAAACTGTTCTTTTCATCTCTAAACGAAGGACCCTGTGATACAGAAGTCATCTGCAATGGGGAAAAATATGAGGAGCATCCATTCTTTTACCATTGCTTTTCTAACCAGAACTGCACTTTAAAACCAGGCATTTCCTTTCTTGAGTCAAACACCTGTTTCTGCTAAAAAGCCACCCACCACTGGTCAAAGGAAGATGCTCTTACTTGAGATGCTAGTATTTTATTTAGGGCTGATCCATTTTTCTTTTAATTCAGATCAATGCAGGTTAATTGAGAGCAACTTATTTTTACTTCTGCTGGTATCTGGCTGCCAAGATCAATACCAGTCATTTCCACTTAAACCATTGTACCTTTACTGGAACTACCAGAGCACCCAGCTGTCCACGCAGCATATTACGGACCAGCCCCATACATGTGGTTCCTCATGTTATAATTGAAACCAGTCTATCGTCAGTCTGGCTGCAGTGGCATCGTCGTAATGCTGGAAGGAAATGGAGACAGGCTCAGCCTCAACCAGGGAATATATATTACAGTATGAAACATTTGCACACTAAAAATACTCAGCGAGGGGCAACCATTCATCGATTTCTTCTGCATTAATGGGGCCGCAGAGATCCCTCTAGCCACCCTTTGCCACTAGATGGGGCGATGCAGCAGCAACTGCAACCCCAGAGCCGAGGCCTGAGAGGTGGCTTCTCCTTTTCCTGTCCCAAAGACACCAAAGTGATGGCTTCACTCAGCCGAGGAGAATAAGGAGCCCTGTGTTCTCAGATCCAGGTCCTCTTTATGCAAGGTTCATCAGGGCTGTCTGGCAAAGGGCAAAAGTCCCTGCTGTGTCCCTGGAGAGTGTTGATGCGTGGGAGTGAGCACACAGCTAGCTGCTGCTTGCTGCTGAGGCTGGAGATAGCTTCTTTTCTTCCCCAGGGCACAGGCGCTCTGTTGCTGCCTGTGTTTCTATATCTCTGGCCCCATGTCAGTGTTTCTATAGGAGCATAAGACTTCTCAGAGGGGCTGATGGGCTGTGGGTTCAGGAGTGCTCTGTTGCATCCTAGATGTGCTTGGCCAAAGGAAGAAGTCTTCACTGGCAGAGGTCATTGGGGAAGGCACAGCTTCCTCGGAACAGTGAAGGGGCTGTGGCCAGGATGGTGAATGCCGAGTTGTGCAGTAGGGGAGGGACAATCCTGTCCCTCCATGCTCCTCTTTTCACCTGCGCTGCTGTGTCCATCCCTGAGACGGGGGTTGTTTTCTGATCCAGAGTAGCACAGAGCAGTGTGGACCAGACGGGCAAACCTGTCACTCTGAGCTTGGAAGCTTCTTGCAGATCCTCATAATGGAGGTGTTTTGCTGTGGACGTAGCTGCTTCTCTTCAGCCATTTGAACAAAGCTGCTGAATGAACACTGAGAGCAACAGGTACCCTCTGAAGCTGGGGTGGAACTAGTGAAACCCTGGGGGATAGTCCACATCAGTCAGAGATCAGAGATGGCTGCAGGGAGAGGAGAGGATTTATGGCCAGGTGTTTCTGGAAGACAACCAGTGACAGCCCAGGTAGGAGGACCCACTGTCACATGTTGTTGGCCCAGATCAGGGGTGTGAAATGTTCTGCATCTTGCCATCTTTGCAAACCTGGACAGATCTGATAGCAGCATTGGTGGTGAGGAGTGTGACAGCAGGACTCTCCTTGTGGCTCCTGTCAACCCAGGAACAGTGGCAGCAGCACGTATGGCCGCAGCTGGGAGGGGCAAGGTGGACTGGACCCAGAGTGAGACTGGGCTTGACTTTGGCTGAATCTTACACGGGGTTGAAAGGGACTCAGAAAAAGCATTAGAGGGAGAAAATGAAAAAAGCAATTCAGACAGGACTTCTAGAAACAATTCAGCTGTTCTGGGCTCCAAGAAAGTACTCCTAGCATGGATCCCCCGGGCCAGGCCAAACAGCTTTTACTTCCTCTGTAGCATGAAGGTGTCTTCATTCCCACCCCCTGCACAGGGTTGCAGAGAATTGCAGACATGTTCGTTATATCCTGTTATCCTGAGAAAGGTGGATGCAGGGAGGGTTGCCAGCTGACGATGGGAAAGGAGTATACTTTGTCCAGTGTGAGCCAAACCTGGGCTTGTGGGCAGGCTGCAGACCTGTGGGGGACAGCTTTACACTAACCCCAGGCGTCTCTGTGAGCAATGCCATTCTGCCAGGTGGTCAGGAGCTCTTGTGCCAAGCACAGAAAACAGGCTGAGGCCCTGAGAAACTGCTCTTGGCCATGCTGTGGCGTGTAGCTGCACCCCCCCTTTCAGACTGAGAGGTGTGTGTCAAAGGAGGCCTTGGCGTTTCAAGGAAAGGATGTGAATGTATTTCCTCTGAAAAGGAGCAGTGCAGATTTGCCATGCTTTTTCTGAGTTATTTTTTTCTGTCACAAGGCTGACATGTGATTTTATGGTATACAAAGTACATATTTAGGACAAGCTGTGTAACTTACAGATTGCCTCAAACCCTATGGGCAGCATGGTGGTTCACACGCATGCTAATGAAATACCTGTCCCATTGCCAGAGCTGCAGTCTCTCCTTTCTGCTGACACTATCCACCTCATCTGTCTGTTCCCACATGTCTTCTTGTTGCTGCCTAGCTATGATCCCTACATTATCCAGCTCGCTGTGCTCTCTCTGCTTTTACAGAGGCTGAACACTTGGTCCTGTTGCATCAGCTCCTTTGGATGAGTCCATGGGAACTTATAAGAATAATTTTTGACTTTTCACTAGCAGATATATTACTGGAGAGCAAATAAGGTTGTTTCAGGGGAGGCAGAAGCTCCTCTGTGATGCATCAGTTCAGTATTTCAAGGACCCTTTCCTCACAATTTAGTTATTGGATAAAGCCTCTCTCTGCCAGTGTTTTTCTGGATTAGCTTCCTGCTCACATGGTGGTCTGTCAGTCTGTACAGACAAGGGACAGCTCTGGAGGCTGATGGGTCTCATCCACATGGGATGGATGCAGGTGAAGCAAAGGAAGAAAGAATCATCAAAGAGATGGGAAAATCATTGCCTTCCTTTCCTTTCTTCCCAGTAGTCGCTGCAGTCTGCTCCTCTAAATGAGGCTTTCCAGATCAAGTTGGCTGAGATCTCCCAGTGCAGCTGGGATGGTTGCTGTTTGGAAGAGAAAAGAATCATCAGTTTCCTGATGGGCCAAATCAGAAGGCTTACAGAAATGGGTAGGGCTAGAGCAGTCAGAGAGTCCTGGTCATAAATGTCAGAGGATAATGGCTTTGGCCCATAGCCCTCAAGCAGAACTGATTTAAAGGGTCATTAAAAACTGTTGGTGTCCATAGGGTGGGACACAGGGGATCCAGCCCAGGTCTTTCATTCCCTCTGGCTGTATCAGTCAAGGCGATGGACTTCAAGAAGCCATATGTCAGCTAAATGTGTCTCTAATTGATTTGTGGATCTAGATGGAGTGTAAACATTTTACCAGTCAGAGAGCAGCTGATCAGGAGGAGAGAAAAGTTGTTGGTGGGAGGGGAAAGGAAGGGAGACAGTCTAGTGTGAAACACTGGGAGAGCCTTGAAAAATGACTTCCAGATGGAACTGTAAAAACCCTGTTTGCTCCTGCCCCTCCACAGGGTTCCACAGTGATGGAGTAACTCCCAGGGAGAAAGTAAACTCCAATTAGGGACAGTTTTCAATCACATGTCTGCCCAAAGAAGCCGTGTCAGCTCACGTTATGGAGATGGGCTGGTGGCAGGCAGGGGAGCAGATGGGAGCAGCTTGTGGACAACAAAGGGTGTCCTGGGAATCTTCCCCATGCAGAGATGCATCCTGGACTCCCCCCCTTTCTTCTCTTTCCTAGCAGTGGATGATTGGCCTCAGACTTGCTTGCACTTGGCTCGTCATCGCCTCACCTTCAGGCAGCAGCTCCTGGCCTCTGTTGATAACAGGTACTCAAGGCACACATCATGCAGTGCCTGTCCTCAGTACCTATGTGCATTCATCCCCAAAACACCTTCCAAAAGGTCATGACCCATCTCCCCACCAAATTACACGAATTTAGTACAACTTTATGTTCCCAGTCTGGTAGACTTCCCATAAACTGTCTATATTTACTCATCCCTCTGCATATCGCCTCTTCTCTCTTCTTCCTTTGCCCCATGCCTCATCCAACCATTCCTCCATCTCTTCCTCCCTAGACACCTCTGGATGCCTGCTGTCCACTTCTCTCTTTTTATTCCAGATGAATACCACTTTCCAGACCCATGTGTGACCAGCCACCACTGCTCCAAAGGCATCAGCTGCAATAAAGCAGTAAAAAGCCTATCCACCTCCTTTTCTGGTGACACTGGATGAAGCCTGACAGGATTGTTGTCACCACCAGCATTGGTGGTGGTCATCACTGAGGCCTTTGAAGAGGTAGATATGGGCAAACAGGTGTCCCACAAAGCTGCTGAACAAGAACCAGAAAATAGGTACAGGCAGTCAAGGGCAGCACGTAGGAAAGCAGAGGTGAGCATGGAARGAGTATTAATGTGCTGGGTCAGTGGGGTTTTTGTGGAGTGATGGGAATGAGGAAGGGAGGAGGATGAGAGCCATGGTGTAACCCCATGTTGGAGCCCCAGTGGCCTCTGAAATCCCCTTGGAAAATATTCCTCTGACAGCACCAACACTGCCAAGATGGTCCCCAGGATATCACTCTGTGCTTCAGGCTGCTACAGCCCTGCCAGCCACAACTTCCGTTTTCTCCTGCCCTCTCTATAAGTCTGATTCTGTTCAGGGATGGGGATCCTGAACACTTGCAGGCATTGCTTTTGTGCCTGGGTGGCAGACTGTAGTTTTTTTCCTCTTTCCATCTTCCATGCTTTCTCACCTCTGTTCTTATCTGACTGAGAATGGGCCATTCAGATGCTACCTTGCATCCAAGACCACAAGCATCACTCATTCACATTTCCAAATCTGTACATTCAGGCATCAGACTTCACCCAAAATTATGAGGTTTAAGTGGGAAAACTAGAAATCTTTACCTTTTGGCTGTCCTTAGATTCACCTTTCAAAATTTTACTCCTGAGCTGCAAAAGGCAGGATAGTTTCGGGGTTGTATTTTTCTGAGCATGAAAAGTAAGACTCATAAGAAATATCCTACTCCCATCAGAGAGACTTCAAAAAATAGTCAGCTCTAATGAGCCTTCTGATAAAACTGCAAAACCTAAAAGACCTACTTCTCTTACAGAATACTGTGAAACTTTTTGTTGGAATGAAATACAATGGATCATGCTCCAAAAAATATATTTATTTCTTTTTTCTCTCCAAGCCTGTGTTATGGAAAGCTGGGTGAATAGAACTGAAACCCATTTGTGAAACCCAAGTCAAGTTTAATAAGAAGCTCTGATTATAAAAAAGTGGGAAAATCATTTAAAAATGTTAAAAAGCTTTTAATTTGGGTGACAAAGGTTTGTTTTTTCATCTAAAAACAGTGATTTGCTTCTAAAATTGTCCTAAATTGGGAAATGACAAGCCAAAACCAGATTTAAAAAAACAGTCTAAACAAGCACAAAATAAAATAAAATGTTTTGTTCAGAAGTAAGATAAGCCATCTTTGTCATACGAATACCTTTTTTTTTCCTCAGGTGGGGTAAATATTCAACCTTCCTACGTGTCCAAAATGAATTTTTACTGATGTGATTCAGTGTGTTTTGTTATGTCTCTGTTTGTATAAGCTGGAGCGACTGCTGCTTTGTCAGGATCCGCGTGAGCTGGATGTTGCGTGCTTGAAAAGGCATCCCAGCGCGCGGCTGAGCTGGAGCTATGATTTAACTCTCCAGTTTCCCCGGCCCTGCTTCATCCCCCTTCTCTCCGGCTTCTGAATTTGCCCTCTGGCCGTGAAAAGCAAGAGCAGGTAATTGCGGGGCTGGGCGGCTCTGCCTGACAGCTGACGCTGGCTCCGGTGACCCCACGGCCGCCGCACCGCCGCGGCTGCCCCGGAGCCGCTTCCCGCCCCGCGTCTGGCGTCGGAGCCGCCGTTGCCCTGGAGCCTGGGCTGGGATGAGCGTGCATGCGAGCGAGTGTGTGTGTGTGTGTGTGCGTGTGTGCTGGGAGGAGAGCCTGCGATCGCCTGCAGCAAACCTGGCCCGGGAAGGCTTTTCATGTCCGGGCTGAGGCGTGCAAGCTGCCTGCTGTCAGGCTTGGGGATGTGGAGAATAGCTGTACACGGTAATTACCGACAGCTAACGCACCCCAGAGTTGGAGGGGCAGGCTGAAAATTGCCAGCAATATGGTGAGCATGGCAGGGCGCAGGTACAGATGAAAGCCCCGAGCAAGGCAGCAGATGGAAATATGAGCTCCGTGTCGTTGAAGTGGGCAAAAGTGTAACCGTTTCGCAGCAGCTTCCAGCATTTGTGTCGGGTCCAGCACGTGTCCCGGCTTCTCCTGCTCTTGGCTTGCTCGGGCGAAAGGGGTTTGCAACAGGCTCCTGAGTTTAAATGCTGGGGAGGGACAGTCTTGGGCTACATCAGGATTTAGCAAAAAAATTGCAGACGAGCAGTGACCGCTGTCATTGAACCCCCCCTCCCAGGCTCTCCCCCTCATCTCCCTGGGGAGACGACCCCTCTCTTCCCCTCTCAGCCACATGGGCTGATTCTTATTCTAATCTCACTGAACCTCCCTCCCTCAGGATTTGGAGGTGATCATCTCTTGCTTCAGCAGCCTCTTTCTCAACTGCTGCTGGCTGTGACCAGCATACAGTGTGAGAGATGGATGTGTGTGGCCACCCACAGACCCATCATACCATTGCCCACAGATAAGGCCACCTCTGCATCTGTGCTGGGATGGAGTCCTCCCCTTGGCAGGCGATGGCATTGGCAGGCCAGACGTGTCTGTCTGTCCCTTGCTGTACTGATATAGCTCCCATCACTGTCAAGCTTGAGAGCCTCAAAGTCTCGTATGGACTCTTGAAAGTGCCCTGATTCATTTTGCAGAGGGAGAGACGATGCCCAGAGCCCACCTACAGTTACACCAGGAGCGTGCGGTGGCAGCACAGAACTGCAGGAGAAACAAGACGTCTGCAACAAAGAAAAGGACAAATGAGGAAGCTGAGAGTACCAGGAGGTGTCTTTGCATGAAAGGCAAGAGTCTCAGAAGAACAGATRCTTCAAGCCTTTTTTGCCCTCTGGTATTTGAAACCTGGCAGAGTCCTCTATGGATTATGCAGGGGTAACGCAGTTTCTCTGCCCAGTGCACAGATAGCTGGACATGAACAGTCTGCAGTGCAATGGAGAGGGGGACATTCAGCCCAGTGACCTGAGGTGCTCATAGGTAGCAGGCACCAGGAGGGCTGGACATTCTGCCCCTTCCTCTGGAAAGTCAGATCACCTGTTTCATGGTCCAGTGGGGTAGCTTGGATGTTTGGCTTGCTGAGGATCCAGATGTTTCTCTGTTTTTCCCAGGTGGCTGCACCCTGTAGGGATGCCCAGCGAGTCGGCCAAGCACGTGGGGACTGGGACAGGAACCTTCTGCAATTGCAGTTCTAGGGAACAAGCCTTTTCTGTGCTATTTGAGACTTGCCAGCCTGCAGGTATAGAAAGCAGCAGAAATAAAAGCCAAAAGGGGAACTAAACCTCACCCTGAATCTCTCATTCATCCCCCTGGGGCAGGATAAGCCCTTGTACCCCACGGCACAAACATGTGAAAAAAACATTGCAGCGCCCAGGGAGCAGGTTCATGGTAGCATGAGGAGTGCTGTGTCCCACACATTTAAATATATTCATCTATCTGTGGGGGATAAAAGGAAGAAGTCATTACTTGGGAGTGGAGGTCTATTGAAGGAGGGAAGCATCATCACTGAATTCCTTGCTTCAAAAGAGCTGGCTGCATGGGTGCAGCTCTTTAGGATCTGCGTCTGGCCTTATTGGCCAGCACAGAGCCTAAAGGACATAGCTGGCTTTCTGCAGACTTTGGAAAGGAGCTACTCCTTTGTAATGGGCCCATACCTACATGTTTCTTGGAAGAGACTGAATACAGAAATGCCTAATAGGTGAGGGCTGATGCACCACTTCAGTGGCAACAAGAAGGGGAGGAGGACTGGGTGATCATTCTGGACTCGGTCACAGCTCTTCTACATTGGGTATGGCACGTAGCTTCCCAGAAGGATGCTGAGGAAAGCAGGATGTGCCCTGTCACAGTGAGGAGACCCAAGGACTTCCACCTGGAGTGCTTTGGGACCTTGGCTAGGAGGGGTGGGGGAAGGACAGGGTGTGAGCAGGATCACAGCTGCAGCATCTGAGTGTTGCTAACTGCACTTCAGAGTTGGCTGGGGGAGGTGAGCGTCAGCCGGTCTCTAAGAAACTGGGTTCTCATTTCCTCCCCAATAGGTGTCTATTGGCTGGGCACCAGATCGTGCTCAAGGGATGGCCTTGCAAGCATATCGGGTAGCTGTGGCTCACATTATTGGGCGGCTTCCCTGCTCTGTTTCTGTGCATGTGTCCCTAAGACAGGGATCAGGTTACCAGGCCTTCACAATGGCACCAGCCATCTATTATTCAGCTGGCTGCGCTCTGCTGTATATGTTGGTGTACGGAGCTCAGCCGATCCACGCCATCCGCAGCCTCTCCCTCACTCGGGAAAGGTGGATCTCAGTAAGTGCCTGACATCTTAGCTAGAGAGGCAGGAGGAGAACTGCCTGAGCTGAGGATGATACTGTAAATCACCCACCGTGAATTATTAGGATCTGAGCAGAAGGCTGGCGGAAACCACTCAGAGGTACCTGAGCTCCAGTAATGCTTTATATAGTGAGAGTGAAACCCATCACATGAATTCCTGTCAGAGGGATCGGTGGATGAAACCAGCGCTCTTCCTGTGTGCTCAGCTAAAATGCAGTGAGCTGCATGGGGAACCTCTTACCGTGTGAAATGATGAGATATGGGTCTGAACTTCCAGACCGCCAGATAGACAAGGGGTAATAGAAGCCAATAAGTGGAAATAAACCTCTGTGTCAGGAGGCTCTGGAGAGGGCAGTGTCCTGGAGTGCCAGGAGGAGGCGAGGAGGGAGCGATGAATGGCCTTTTCGCCAGGGCTCTTTGTTTAGCTCTTCATTCACATCTTCTAGCTGTCAGTGCCAAGGGCAAGGAGCCATTTAGTGAATGGCAAATACTCAGGACAGAATACACCGTGGTGAAAATTTTCCATCTGAATGTGTCTCTTATTGATACATGTTATTTTGCTGACACTGAAACAGAACTGGAGAGGTCAGGGAAATACATCAATTTTGATGAAATTTCACTTTTGAAAAAAAAAAGCTACAAACAAAAATGAATTGAGTGTGCTGTGGATGGCAGTGAAGTTCTGTTTTATTATAATTAAAATAGAAGATTTCCAAATAAACTTCATTTTAGTCCATTAAACTTATTTTGCTTTTAAATTTTTTCTTCCTTTTCTGTTAAGGCTTAATGAAAAGATATGCATTACGATTTTATGAAATTGGAATGTCACATTCAACCCAAAATTCATGTCAGTCTCCCCCTCCCCCTCCTTTTCTACAAATACTGTCTTTTACAGAAAAACTTAATGTTTTCCATCAAACAGAAATTCAGGTTCCTGCATGCCTCTGTTTTTCTCATGAAGGCACCTGTAGAATTAACTGTCCCAAATATCAAAAATATAAGGAAGGATCAAGCCTTTATATGAATAACAAGTGGAGATATCTCAAATGAGCAAAAGGCTAGTCTAAGTTTGTCTCCTGCAAGGTATGTACCCATCCAAAGTCCATGACTCTGATCATAAGGATAAAATACAGACCCCTGAGTTCATTGCTGAGTGATCCAGAGAAGAAACCAGCTCTAAGTGCTGAGCAATAAGAAGAAACATACCATGTGGCAGGCATTTCCATAGCCTCTTGCTGCCTGATGCCATGTGCTGTCCTCAGCAGCATCCAGTCTCACCCAGTATTGGAGGGACAGCCAATAACAAGGCAGGTAATGGCAGTAATCCTCTGGCAGATTGGAGACCTTACTCTTCACTCCCTGGCATCCCTCAGAGATAGCTACTTCTTCTAGCTCAGACTGAGGTCCATGGCTTGTGTATAATGGTTTCTCCCACTTCGCCTGCGTGTGGCTGGAGCTGTTTTGCATCCCCAGGTCCTGGACGTGAAGAAGTTGCCTCGGGTAGCAGGTAACAGGACTCTGTGCTCCAGGCTGGAGGGGGTCTCCCTCAGCCCCACTGATGGAATAAATTGTCATTGCTTCCTGAAATCCACAGGGCTTCTTCAGTTTACCTGGATATAATTTCTGGCCTTGCAGTTCTTCTAGATGGTTGGAGAGAAAGGTTGAATGTGGGGACTGGAAGAAGAGGGGTGTTAGTTTAACACACATTCTTGCAGAGGGAGAGAAGATCCAGAATCCGACAGTGAAAGCACAGCCACACACCCTCCTGCCTCCAATTCACCTTGTCCTTTACACATGTTTATCACAAAGGTGTGGGATTTTCATCTGGTTTGTGTTGAAATCAGTGCAATTGCTGCCAGTTTACACCAGCCAGGCTTTGGGCCTGATCAGTGTGTCTTCCACTTTGTGTTTTCCTCTTTCTGTCCTTCTGTTGAAGGCTGGGACACAGAGTGGCTTTATGAGACCTATAACTCTGCTGGAGGTCTGAAATCCTGGGACTCCCTAGGTATGCAAGTCTTCATCCCACTTAAAGTTTTCAGCCCATGCAGTAATACCTATTTTTAATTAGTGGTGGCTCCCAAGGATTTAGCAAAGATATAGCTCTTCTCTCCCTGCCTTCCATGAGAGCCTGGTGAGTTCGCAGGTGCAGCCACGGCCAGCCTACCTCTCCCACCCTCCGACTCTGGCTCCAGGGCTCACTTGCCATGTGGGGCTGTGCTTGTGAAAGGACTGAGTTGTCCACTGCAAACTGTGCTGTTCAGTTTTCCCTGCTCAAGTCTCACTTCCCCTGCATTTTATTTCTCAATGGACAAGCTTAACAGAGATGTCTTGGGTTTTTAAAAATAGTTAATATTTAAATATTAATTGAGCCATTAATTACATCTGAGCCCCAGAACAAAACAGCTGTGAATAATTAATGAGAGGGCCTATGGTAAATGTCTCTAATAATTCACAAAGCAACAGAACCAGGTATTTTCAGAGCATTCAATGAGAGGAGAGAGAAGAAGCGGGGGAGAGGGGAAGCAAGCAAATGAAAGAACGATGAGGGAAGAGGCTAAAAAGAGAGGGGGAACATTACTGGCTGTTTGGCACTGTTCTTCCAAGGATTTCTCAGCATTGCTCATCTCCATAACACCCAGCTGCTAGGAGGGGGACTTCTGTGATTTGTAATCAGGAAACCAAGTTACAAGGAGACTAAGTGTCACCCAAAAGCAAACTTAGGAAGAGAACTATGTCCCCTGACACCCTTTCCCTGTGCTCCAGATGTTTTGGACTGTGTCTCTAAAAGAGTCTCTGGCACATGTTTTTTCTTGCACCACTACTATCTGAGTGACCTGCACTGCAGAAGAAACCAGTCCATAAGTAGGAGATTTTTTAGTACCTTCTCTTTCCCCCTCCTCCAACATGTTTCAAACACTCCCTCTGGAGTGTGTAGTGAGGAAGATGCTGCCCTGTAAATATATGCACATGCTTTGCAGTACCTGGTAAATGGCTGAAGTAGGATATGTGCACTTACAAACCGTAATTCTCTAATTACAGACAGTTGTAGCCCCAAATAAAGCTGAGGACTTTAGTGCTGAACACGCACAGACACACAACAGGGATCCCTTCTCTGCTCCCTAGAACTGGGCAGCTTAATGGTCTCTTTGTGCTTCAGTTTGTGCAGAAGAGTGTGACTAATGACCCCGTTCACGGACTAGCTTCTCCCCATAGCTGGCTAGGTCTTTGAGGCAGAGATATTTCACCTACTGTAACCATCTACAAGCCAGTTGTCTAGTTTGAGATAATGCTGTAGCAGCTCCCTCTATGGCTACCGGAGAGAGAATTTATCCCAGCTGCCTTAGAGTGGCATGAATCATGCTATGGTGGTGCAAATCTTTCTCTGTAGCTAGAGAAAGTTTAGGCGACTGGTTTATACTGAATGCCTTACATTTAGGCACTAACATTATAAAAAAGGAATCCCACTCTGACTTTCTACAACAGGAAGCTATAGCAGAACTTTTTGTTACCTGTTACTTTCTCAGTTACAATGAGCAATAATTGCATTACTGGCAAAGACCCACCACCAGCTGAGTCAGGAGCTGTGCAGCACAATGCACATGGGCACCTTCCTGGCTTCTTCCTGGCCCCACAGCAGTGGGGTTTCTCTCAAGTGATCAGGGTGGGCTTTGCCTGGCCTGTTTACAGTGAGGATCAATATTAACATTTTGCCGAGCCTGCTGCTCTGTAAATACTTCCCCATGCACATTTTGCCATCAATAGTCTTTTAATTGACTCTAGTGTGCTTCAGACCAAGCCTTTGAGAGATTCAGAGCAGAGCTTTATGTATGTTTTACTCTTCCATTTTCCAGTACTCCCAGTCTCTGCTGTTGTGTAATAACTCTGTCCTCACTCTGTAGTTGATTGACAGCCATTAAATGAGTATGGGTTACCATTCTCCTTGACAGACCAACAGATACATGACACACACCCCACTGTTACCAAAGCAGCTTCTCTTTGCAATAGATGAAAATGATACAACTCACCATGTGCTTGAAAATTGTGACCCTCTCAACCATATTAACAACCGTGTAATCAGCAAGCATCAGGGCCTTTCTAATGAAGTGGTGCCATTCTCCCCAAGCCATATAAAGTGTTCACTAAATGTGTCTTTGTTCCTTTTAACAGATGAAAAATTCAATTCTCTTCCTTAGCTTATTGACCCCCTACAAATACAGGAGAGAAAGAAATTGGTCCCTATCTAGCTCTAATAGCATGATATCCACACCTTAAGAGTTATATAGAGAATAACAAAATGGTTGGAGTAATTATTATCAATGTCTACTTCTCTAGCTACGTAGATGTAACATTTATAAATTAACCAAAATGCTTGCAAATTTGCATAACCAGTTACCCATGTTCTTAATGCTTTCAATTTATCCTAATAGACATTTAATGAATACTTTATAAAGCCTTAGATGGGGTATTTTAAAATCAATGGTGCTATTTTATTGCTGTTCGTATTATCTTTATTTGGATGGTGTCTCAGTACTCTGATGCCCATTGATTTCAGGCCTTGATCAATGAAACAAGGTGTCATTGTAAATACTTTGAGACTCACAGGAAAAACTAGACGTAGAGGTAAAGGGTAAGAGGTGCTCTTCAGTTCTTTCACAGGTGAAGCATAGCTGAATTTACCACTCACAACTCAGAATAAGGGTAGCACAAGGTAATCCTAGATATTGTCCTTACCTGACTCCTCTTACTTTGTGGCTTCAACAGTTTCTGATGGACAATAGGAATAAATTGTCTTCGAAGAAGCTATGCCGTGCAGTGGGCCTGTCAGCAGAACTGTGTCCCTTCTTTTGCTCATGCTGATAATGTCCCAGGTTGCTAATGGTGCTTGGGTGTTCTGTCCTCATTCAAATCATGGGCTCCTAAATACCTTTGAAAGCCTAGCTCAAATGTGAGCTCAGCAGCACTTACATGTTGTGGCAACTCTGCCCGGAACGATGGATAGATATGCAGCTTGACAAATCCTCCATCCTTTTCAGCTCATTCAGTTCCATGTCCCTCGATTTTCCTTTTCTGTCTCTAGTTCACTCCAACCTGGCCTAGCATAGGTGAAACCTGTTATAAAACAGATGAGGTCCATAGCAATGCCAGTGCTTTTTGGCTCGGTTTTGGGGAAGAGCTTTTCAAGCTAGGAGACATCATGGGGACTTTTCCTAGGATTTGAAATCAAAAACAAATTGCAGGGCGACTTGGATTTTTTTCCCCTGTCTGCAAGAATTTTCCCCATCTGCATGAGTTCCCCTCATTTAAGAGTTGTGAGGAAACCTAGGAGGCGCCCTGAATGTTTTTTAAGCATGTTTTTTCCAGCAGCAGAAATTTGAATTACAGGTTGGAAATCAGGTCTCAACAGTAAAATCAGATCGCCTATGGATCCTGTAGGATTCTCTTTGGCTAATTTGGGACTATAGGATCACAGTGTAAGGTAGGTATCATAAACCATAACTTAGGTCTGGACATCAGCAGGATCTAGATGTTTGCTTTTGCTTCCACTGTAGTAGGGAGGATGTGTTTCCCTGAGGATGTGTGATATATCCCTCCCCTCCTTGCACATGCCCTAGGGGCTGCTGGTGCCAGTTGATACACTTGTAATTTATTTCTAATTTATTCCATCAGCGGCATTCCTCTGCTTCTTCCACAGGAGCCACTGGACTGTGGGTTAATGACCACAGGTGATTCCTGCTACGTCAAACTGGGGAAGGGGCTTATGTTGGCACCAGGGTCCACCGAGTAGAAATGGTAGTGGAAAGGTTCATTTTGAGCCGGAAAGGTCTGAAGAACCCTGCCAGAACCTGGCATGCCCATGGACCCAGCATTGTGCACTGAAGTAATGCTGACCATGAGGCCAAGTTCATGTCTGGGGACCTGCTGCACATGCCACTGGGAGGACATGAATATGTTCCACTTGAATACAAGAAAACATTTCTCTGCTGTGAGGGAGGTTGAACAGGTTGCCTAGAGAGACTGTGGAGTCTCCATCCTTGGAGATATCCAAAACCTGTCTGGACATGGTCCTAGGCAACCTACTCTAGCTGACTGTGCTTGAGCAGGAGGGTTGGACCAGATAATCTCCAGAGGTCCTTTCCAACCTCAGCACTTCTGTGATTCTGTGGTTATGTAACATGGCCTTTCTCCGGGTTGTGAGAACCAACCCAGCCAGTGTCTTGTGTGCAAAAGCTGTTGGCCAGACACTCCCAAGAAGCACTGGAAGATCCTGCTAATGTCTGATCTTTGTGGTTACCTCATCCCAAGCATGTTTTCAAGGAAAATTGGGAATGCTGATGCATGCTAGAAGCAGCTTTCAGCTTCCCCACAAACCCACTAATAACTGAGAAAACACTCAGGTGCTTCCCTAGGTCTGGCTCCAATCAGAACAAGCTGGAGAGATATTCCCCATGCTACATGGCAGGCCTGTCAGTGTGTTTGAGCCAACGGTACTGGACAGTGTCAGCTGAGGAAAAAAGAAAGATATTAGCTCTTTTGGGAGACAATAACACCAGACTAAAAAGAAAGAGGTGATTCCCTTCCCACCCTGGGACAGGTAAAATTCTCACTCAGTGAACAGAAGCTGTAGATTCAATTCTCATTGCTCCTTGCTGGGATCTGAATCCAAGTCACCTTGCATTGCATGGTGATGCATTCTCCTGGGAAAAGTGGTTCATTTTGCATCAATTACTTAAAAATTCACAAGAACAAGGACTGAAGCTGAGGTGACTTAACCACTCAACTCAGTGGCTACTGAAATGTTCCCAGACAAGTGGAAGAGGCTGCACAGAAGCTGAGTGCTCTGAGTCCCAGGAAGGTCTGAGGTCAGGATTCAGCTCTAACATGAGTGACCTGAATTTAAGCCCCTTCAGGAAGCAATGGAAATCATACTGGAGCCTTCCCCTGGGATATTGCTGCTTTCCTGGGTAAAAAGGGAAAGTTTTCTCATTGCTTCTCTTGTGAACAGCATGCACCTAAGTTCTGTCATCCATACCCACACCTTTGCTTTTGGTGAAACCCATCTACTTTGCTTGGCCATGCTGTTTTGCTTGACTCGGGAGGTTTTTCAGGTTTCATCAAGAAAACCCTAAATCACAGAACTTCTGAATACTCCCTTTGGCTCTCTCTTCCTGATTTCTCAGTTCAGCCAAACAGTCACAATCTACAGAGGCCTTCTATCGTGTCAAGGCTGTGGCTCAGCTGCACCGCTCTTGCTAATGCATTGCTGAGGGCACTAATTAGGGCTTCCAGGAACTAATGCACAGCAGGTTAAGCCCATTGCATGTCTGCTATGCAAGCCCATGGCTCACACAAGACTTCTGTGAGCCCTCCCTGACTTGTGGGTAACAGCTTTTCCACCTACCTCATCCTGCTGCTAAGCTCCTCACCGGCTGCCTGGTTTGCGCAGCTCTAGATTTGTCTGGAAGATGAACCCCATTCCTGGACAGATCATGCTGCTGAATGGAGCAGAGTCTTCTTCACCTCCTTGTGGAAACCCTTCTATTCTCTCAAGATGCTGATGCAGTTTGGGAACACAATCACTCCATGTGCTGGACCCCTCTCCCTCAAAGAAAAAAACTGACATGCCTGTTAATATTCTCTCCAGTCCCTGAGCATCTTCCCCCCTCCAGCCCTCTGGACCTATTCTCCCTCTAGCCCTTTTCTGCCGCCTGTGCAGACATCCAAGCATTTTGGAATTCAAAGATCAGCCTCTCTCTCCTCTGTCCTTCATCTCCAAAGTGCCTTTGGGGCATAGACTAGGTTAATCTGCTGGCTGCTAATCTCCCCAGTGACAGGGGATAAGAAAAGGGACAATACGGGGAAGGTCTGTGGGTCAGGCCATGGCCTAGAGGGCTCTTAACCCTTTCCTCCCAGGAGTCCCCCAGGTCCTGCCTGGAAGAATTCTGTCTGTCAGAAAGGACAATGAAGATTTATGCACAAAGGTCAAATAAACCATCTCACTCAGATATTTTCACCACCATATCCTGCCCCTCTGAAGAATACCCTGTAGGGCTTACCAGACACCTTCTTCTACAAATGCAAAAGATCTCAAGGGATCAGAGCCCCAAAGTCATTAGACAACTAATTCCCCTTGCCATTTCAGGGGGAAGTTAGAAACCTCAGTCTCTTGTGTGTGTCCAGGCCTAAGTGCCTAATGCTGCAGTGGAGATGTTGAGGGACAACTAGCTGAAGCTAGTTTTACCTGGGGTGGGTGGGAGACTTCTGGTTACTGTCATGCAGCTGCTGAATGCAGTTGCTGAATGGAACAGTTCAGAAGTAATTTGCATGTTAGATACAGGGACTGAGTCCATTTCAGATGGTTTTATTACACTCTGTGTGTTGCTTTTCGGCAAAGCGAGATGTCCTCATGTGGCGTTTAAGTTGCTCCAGGTAAACCCAGGAGAGAGATGCTCCTGTTTCAGACTGTAGGGCCATCCTGGGGAGTCGTCTTTGCGTTGTTCACCTGCCCATTATGAGGGTGACACTACATGGGGAAGAAAAGCACTGAACATGACGCTCTGAACAACCAAATCACTAGAGAGTGTGGGAAGCACTAGTGTGATCTAGAAACAGAAACATGGGGTTAAAAATGGTGGGTAAGTGCAGTGGCCTCCCTGGGGAGTACACTACCTGAGGCACAGCGCTGCTTTGATCTCATTCCCCAGGAGATGTGGATAAACAGGCACTGTGAAGTAAAAGCAGCTTTGTCTCTGCTGAAAGGAAAGAAATCTGCTGAAGGGATAAACTTTCTCCACTTTAGAAGTTCCCCCTCTCATTCGCTCATGCCCTGTCCTTGCTATCCCTGGAGGAGCCAGGACAAAGATGTGCTCCTGTCACCAGATAGCATTGYAAAGATCCCCCGGCTGCCCAGCACAAGCAACCTGCCAGCCTCGTCTCCTGCAGGGAGAGGCACTGAGGAGGGTTTGTTTGCATACTGACATTCATCACCTGGAAAGCCCAGCTGAACTCTTGCCTAAGTCACAGAAGTATAATTTCGTCTCAACTCTCCTTTGTCCCCAGAACAAAACCAGCCTGCACTGTACAGCTGCTGCTGAGCACTTACAGGCCATCGTCATCTGCAGAGGGTCACAGGGAAGGCTCTGTGCTAAAATTGCTTGTTGTTTCCTAGCCACTGATGTAGGCACTGACTCTGCACCTCCGCCAGACAGCAGGGCTTGCAGAGCGCTCAGCTGGTCATTTCCTCCACTGTGATCTCTCTGCTGGTGTGAGAGAAGGAGGGAAGTATGGCCCAAGGGGTGCTGGGCAGAGAGGCCAATGGTGGAGAGAGCTGGCTGGGATGGTAAGGCAGTATATGGGTGAGTCGTGGAAGTTTTGGGAAGAGAGACTCATTTATTCGGCCGAGCTTTTCTGCCTGAATGTCTCCCAGCAGCAAAGCAATTTCCTCAAGTGGGTTTTGCACTTGAAATAACTCCCTGATTAGCTTTTGCTAATTTCCCTTCCACTCTCCAGGAGGGTCAGGATCTGAAATGCTTGTTTGGTTTTGTGGGGCCGTCCCAGGCCAGCAGCAGCCTCTGCTCCCAGCCCAGCCCAGTGTATCTTCTCTAGACCTCATCGTAATGAGTCCCAGTGGTATCAGAGGATTTTGACTTCAGCCCACTCTGGGACTCCAGCTAACCATGCTTGCTGGAGGCATCATGTGAGTCACAGCCTATGCCGGCCAGGTGACTGTAAAAATGGTCCAGCCCAAGGAAGAAAGGCATTCCTGTTCCAGGCAGTGTGTCAGTGATGATGGGGATTGGTTTGGCCTTGGTCAGCAGCTGCCAGCTATGAATGAGGAGCCAGGGCTATAGCGCAGGTGAAGCAAGCCAGGGAAGAGGTGCAGTGACACAGTACTTTGCACTCAAAGCTGCAGGGAAATGGATATATACCTGCAGAATTACCCAAGACAAAGCCTGTACAGGACCTGGCTGCCTTTCGTTAACTCCACTTTAACTGGACAGACTCTTTCTCTGCTGAGTTTATTTCTCATGAAAATCAAGGCACAGGAGAGCAAGCTGGCTGTGTAGAAAGGGATGTATTGTGCCTGGATCTTGCCTGAATCCAGGAGTGTCTCCTAGGGTTATGCACGTGGAAGTGTCCCAGAGTCACAGCAGGGGCAGCTCTCCCAGCCGGGCATAAATGATGCAGTAAAATCAAAACAAGTATAAACAGACCCTTGTCCTGGTTTGAGTTTTTTTCTGGATAGCACATTTTGATGTATTTTTTTATTTCACAATGAATGTTTGAAATGAAACTTGTTCTTTCTATTTATAAAAATATTTGCAGTAATTTGAAAAAGTCAAAATGAAGCTGGTAAGTTCTGATATTATCAGATAAGTTTTGTATTGATCCCAGATAATTTATTTTTAAGACTTCTTTAATGCACGTTTTCTATTCTGCCTAGAAACTGAAAAGAAATTGCAAGTTTTCCTAAGAAACAGAAAATCTGATTCCAGTCCAGAGGAACACAAATGTTTTTGTGTGTGTGCGTGTGTGTGTGTAAGATAGATTTTTTTTTCATGAATAGGGACAGGGTGACATGTCTAGTCAGCACCACAGCAATGAGTATTGCTGACGTAAAGGTTTTTCCACTGATCTGACTCCAAGGTGTAGTGAATAACCCTATATTAGCATTACTCAGAAAACCTTTTCCTTCCCCATGAATAATCTTTACTTTCATCAAATAACCAAACATGAACATTCTTGAGTCATTAAAAAGAAAGCACAAGCAATTTCAGAAGAAAACTGAATGGAGGTGAGAAAATAAAGGATGTTTGCTAAAGATGTGAAAAAAAATACTAGTTTTTAGGTTCTTGGTTTTCCAAGAAAGGAATTTTTTTAAGGAACCAAGGTCTTCCCATGAACACTTTTGTTTAGTCAAAAAGAGTTTTCTATGACAAGGAAAAAAAAGTAGTGGAAAATTTTGACTTCCCACTTACACAATTTTTCAGGGGACTCAGTTTGGAAATAATCAGATTTCTACAGGGATGATGGAAAATAACTATTGCTTCCATTTTGGCTGTCCTTACAGCTGGGGATGTATCCTTAAGGTCAAGAGCCAGGAGCCAGAGCTCAAGTCCTGAGTAGGAGGTTTCTGAACCAGCCCCAACCCGAAGGGTGCAGGGAGAAATCCCCACCCTGGCGTCTTTCCCAGTCTGCGTGGGGTGGTTCAGCCCAGCCTGGAGCTGGTCTCGGCAGAAGGCAGCTGGGGTTGCTCTCGCTGGCAGATCTCTCTCGTCAGAACGCAAAGATGCCCTGCTAATGCCTGCGTGTGGCCAGCCCCGAGGGTGCGCGGGGCGGGCAGGGGGGTCCCACGCGGCCGCAGCAGGGATGCTGTGATTTAAACCAGTCAGCCCTCCAGCCACGCTCCAGTTTGGGGTGTGTCGCCGGGCCGAGGGCTGTTCCTGGAGGAGGCGGCAGAGGGGGTCTCCCCTCCTCGCTGCCGGCTCTGCCTCCCTTCCCCCATGGCCCCCTCCTCCCCCTCCCAAGAGCCATGCAAAGCCCGGCTCCTCTGAGGGGTAATTGAAGCAGCACGCAGAGCATATGGCCAAGCAGGGATCCCTGCTGGTGCACCAGCTGTGAACTGGGTGCTGGGAGAGAGCAGGCGGTAAAAGGCTCCGTCCCCCTGTCTGGCTCTTTCCTCCTGCCCAAGCAGTTATTCAAATGACACTTCTTAAAGAGGTCTGCGTTTAGGGGTCTCACTAGCTGTCTGGGTGCCCTGGGGGGAAAATGGTCCAGGTTTCATGACGAATGTCCCTACTATGCTCTCTTCCCTTCCCACTTCTGTTTGCCTTGTCAGTGCAGCCCCCTACCCTTCCCAGCCTTGCTGCTCTGCCCCCCCTCCTGCAATGTATCAGCTCTGTTATGGGATTCAGGGGCTACAGCTGATGCTGTGGGGCAGCTTGTGGGTCTGAACAGGCAGCTGCCAACAGACACTCAGGAGTGGGTCCCCCTTCACTTTTTGTGGGCTGCTTCCCATCAGAGGAGACTGACCTTACACATGAATCCACTCCAGCTGCTGCAGACCCCTTCCTTGCCAAGGGGCTCTACCCTCACAGCTGGACCTCAGTCTCCCCCTGCCCAGTGGCTGGGCCCTTTGCCCTGCTGGGAATCCCTGAGCCTCTACATGGCACACGGTGTCTCAGGACAGGAACTGGGGGGGCACTGCACTGTGGTGGGAGATATGTCCCTCTGGGGATGGTCCTGCTGCTGCAGGTGAAGCCATTCCCTTCCTGTCCAGTAGGCTGAGGTGGTGGCCCTCCATGAAGCTCTTTCACATTCCAGGGAAGAAGAGGTCATGTGAGATGTCCAGAGCCCTCTAATACTCTTTCATTTCTTTCCACTCTTGTGAGTCCACTCTGGGGACTACCCTGACTGGGTCAGTTTTCAGCCCCTTCTGTGCATTTCCTGGGTGGCTCCCATCAAATAACTTGACAGCTCTGAGCCTCAGAGACCAGCTTAAGTGAAGACACAGTGACCTGTCCTTGCTCCACATCACCAATCAGGCTAGAAACATTTGGTGGGACAGCCTCTCACTCTGTATGGTGTACCATCACAGAGTAGGTGCAGCTTGGCAGTGGGGTTCACATCAGTCCAACAGCTGCTATAGTGCTTTCACTTTCACTGCTCAGTTTTAGGATGAGCCAGACCCTTTGCACTGTGAAAACCTCTTACTTCCTTATCCACAGACTGAAATGGATGTCAACCAGACAGCTGGAAGGGATTTGAGCACAGACACACTCATCTTGCTCTTCCTCTCGTGAATTTCTGCCACTTTCTAACCTGCTGCAGGGCTGATTTGGAGCGTCCATCTCCTATTCAGAGCATTTTCCACTGGTGATGTGTACCACAAGGCAGATACATACCATGAGTCACGCAGTATCATGTATCCTCACTCCTTGTGTGTCTCTCTGAAGGTCCCTTATAGTAAGGAGTGAAGGAGAAATACCTCCACTCCCAACCTCCTCCTTCAACACTTCTCTGCTGTCTGTACTGTGTAACACTGCAGGCAGCTCTCTGTGATCTGGGGTAACAGGGAGTGAGACGCCCCGAGTATAAGGGAGACACATAGATATTACAAGCTCTGCAGAACATAGTGTTATCATGCAGAGACATCCACACAGAGTCACCTCAGATCAAGCAAAATCTGTTACCTTGGGATCAGTTTTGGCAATACAAGAAATTTTGTGGAGACCATGGGTGTTTTGTGGTCAAATTTATGCATTCTGGGAGGTCTGATTAATTTGGGTGCTCTCCCTGTTCTGGTGAATCCAACCCAAAGCAGAGTGCTTGGGAGAACAATGCACAAACACTGGCTGATCCACACAAGGTGCAGGCAGTGCATTATCTGTGCTCCACACTGCATGAGCAGCTCTCCTTCCCTGCTCTGTGGATCTGGTAGTGGAAACAATATGAACACTCCAGTGAGAAAAATGACCCTTGTTAGCCCTGAGACAGCTTTGTCTGGCATCTGTGTGGTGCTCCTGGGCATCCATAGCACTGTTCTGGGCACAATGAGGTGGAAGTGGTCCTGGCCAAACTCCATTGTCCTRTCCTCTAAGCAGATGCGTTGGAACAAGAAATGGTTACACTCAGTGCTGAGTGTTTCTGGCTRTGTCTCAGCCTGGACTGTGCCATCTCTCACGCTATGGCTTCTCACACATCCTCAGTGGGTGTAAGCTGGCACAGTGCATACTCAGTTCCTGAAACAAGCTACAAAATGGGGTCCCACCCAGACCCTTCCTGCCACTCAGCCATGGCTCCAGCTCCAGCAGGAAGAAAGCAGTTCTCAACTTTTGGACAGTAGATGATAACTCAGCCTATGGCCTTCTCTCCCTTTGCTCCTCTCCTTGTGCCCCTGAAGAGGAGTCAGGCAATGCTGGAGGACCAGCTTGCTTCTCTGCTTCATTTTCTGAACAAAGAGCCACTGCCCCTGTGTGACTGGATGTATTCAGTGACATGCCAGGCACCAGGGCTCTCTGCAGCTCACCGTGAGAACTTGTTGCTTGCAGAAATTTGACTGTAGCTCAGGCCTTCATGTACCCACAGGACCAACACAGCTCAGATATGACTGAAGTGGTGGAGATGACAGGTCAGTGCTGAAGACTCTGTGCTCCAAGGACATCCAGGCCCAGCACACGGGGTGTATCTTTCCAATGGTGGTTTATACCTAGCCTTTAAGTATTTTTTTCCTTTTCCTTGCCAAACTTAGAACTATTTTTGCTGRGAAGTGGGAGAAGGGAAAACCTCCAAGCTGAATACTGACGGTGGTCAGTAGCATGGTTCATTTAACAAGCAGTTCTTCTTGCAAAAAAAGTTCCCTGTCCTTTTTTGTGCAATCTCTCTCTCTCCTGGTGTTCTTTTGGCCTTTTTCAATCCTCTGTTACATTGGAAAGCCAGCATGGAGTTTATGTGGTCAGAGGTCCTGAGGGAGTCAATGAAAGCAGAGAAAATGGCAGTAATAATCTTCTGTTACCCCCTGGGGGAAGAGGGGCTCTTGTCTCCAGGAGCGTGACAAGGGACACTTTATTTTAGGAGACAGAGCAAGTTGGGGAGAGGTGGGGGGAGATATGACTGGGGAATCTGCGGGATGTCTGTGGGGAGAGAATGAAGCAACACATACAAAAGCCATGGGGTGTCATGGAAAATCAGGAAAATGGGACAGAAATATCTGTAACCTCCTATTTGCTCAACTGTGCACTTGGCTGCATGAAAATAAATAGAAAAGAATGAGGGATGTTACTTGGCTTTTTTTTTTTTTTTTTTTTTTTTTTTGCTAATACAGGTATGATAAAGCTGGACCTTTTGGGTGGCTACACTTTAGGAAAGCACTCTCAGGAGCTGGGGAGCTGCTGCTGCCTCTAACGCTGTAGCTGGTCTGTGCAGCGAAGGCCTGGCCTGATCCTGGAGACATTTCCCTGCATTTGAGCCTGCCCAGCCATTTGTGATCCTGCTTCTCAACTCTTCTACCAGGAGAGAGGAGGACACAGCCCTTGCCTCTAGCAGCTCCCTGCATGGAGAGATCTGAGCTGAACTCTGTGCTCCAGACACTCTCATGCCATGTCCAGTCAGCCCCTCTTTTCCAACAAGTTTCATGCCAGAGCCTGCTGCCCCCAAGAGGTGTGAGAAATGAGCCATCTCTCCTTACTTAGATGACAAATACCCCAGAGGGTCTTCAGGGAAGTTATCCAGTCTCATCAGCCTGCCTTTCTGCCACAAGAAAAGATACTTTCCCCAGGTCTTGAAAAGAAGGAAGGCGGAGAGATGTGTTTCATCCAAAAGATGCTGGAGGAGAGATTCATTTCAGAGGTGCAGCCAGGCCTCTTAGTGATGACTTCTGAGCATGTTTGTCCCACCCCATTGTAGGCTCTGTTTCAGCTCAACGCTCCCCAGGCACCACGGCTTGAGAACTTGGCTATTATGGCCAGACTGTGGTGTGGCTGGAAGTAACCACCCATGGAAGGAATGCAGACAGCAGCAAGTCCCCAGGTATGTGCACAGCCCCTTCTGTCTCTCCAGGTAAAATACTGCAAGGTAAACAGGAATCCTGCTGATGCCCTTTGCTGGTGAGCAAGCAAGGACTTCACTGTCCTCTGCAGACCTTTGGCTAGAAGAGCAGCAAGACTGTAATATAACAACTGTCGTGTTGAGTGGTGGTGAGGAACCAAGCCTGGCTGTGTAAGGGGCTGTAGGCACACATGACAAGGGGCGGTGGCATTCCTCAGTGGCTCAGCTGTTCTCTGAGAGTGGAGGTGGTGCGCTGAGGCCTCTGTGCCCATGGAGGTCAGAAGGACAACGCCCCTGACTAATTTCAGTGTGCATGCAATTAGAACAGGTGAGAGCAAGGACCCCTGCCCTCCCTTCCTGCCTGGAAATGAGGCCAGGGGGACTGTGCTGTCCCTACAGGGACCAGTGGCTTTCTTAAGTCCCCATTCCRGTGTGACTGTGACATGGGGGAGGGAAGGGCCACTCAGTGCCACCTCTCTGTCTAGATTCATTCAGCCATGAAAAAGCCACAGCAGTTGCCTGCGGCTGGAGCTTCACCACCAGGGACCACATGACTCTGGCCTGCCAGCACAGGCTCCCCTCCAGCCCTGTATCTCTGGACACACCTAGCTGGTGAGGACCTCTGGGGACAGAGCAGTTCAGGGAGAATCAGACTTCTGTCTAGCCCAAAGAGACAGGTCCTGACCTCACCATCTTACCTTGAGGCTGTGATGGTACAGTGGGTTGGTCCCATCCTTAGATGAGATGGTTTGGATGTGGAGCTGGGGCTTGTGACTGTTCCCCTTGTGGTGGATCTGACTTTGAAATTTGGGATCCTTATCGGTGGCAGGGCAGTGTTAGGATGCCCCTGACTCCCTCCTGTTTGCCTCCCATGATTCTTGTGGCACCCTCCCTGACACACATGCCCATCTACCATTGCATCCTGCTGCTCCCTGCCCACTCATCTTATTCCTCTGGAGTTTATGGATTGCACTGTTCCCTGGCCAAGGACTCTGCTGGGCACTGACACCACCCTTACCTCCCATCCCTGGCTCTGAAGAGGAAGCAAATGCTGAAAAGCCCTGAACACTTGTCTGACCCACATGCATGACAAGGAGTGAAAAGTCCATAAGGCCTCTCAGGGTGACACAGAGGTCTCTATTCACAGTTGTCATGTCTGTTTTGTGCTATTATAGCCAATGCAGTTTAGCCATCAGGTGCTTATCAGCCGTGCCTGATCTGGGGAGCATATTCAGCATGGGTGCCACCACCTCAGTTCGCCTCCATCCCCGCCTGCAAAAGCCCTGTGAAGAAGAGGGTCTGCATGAGAGCTGGAACAGGAAAAGATGAGTTATATCTGAGATTTTCCCAGTTATTCCCTGAATCCTGCAAAGCACCTGTGGCTGAATCATGCAGGATAAGGGAGACCACATCACTACCTGCTCATTGTCCTGGCACCAGATTTATCTCTGGTACCCCATTTTATCCTACACTGGATGTGGTTCTGACAGTACCATCATAGAGGAACTCTCCATTCCTCCTGTTCCTCAGGATTTGGATCAGATGGAAAATGCAGGCATGTCTTCTGCAGTTTGCCATTTTGCTGTTCCTGTGCGTGGTCATTCTTCTCCCCACTTGACTTAGAGCTTTCCCTTGGCCAAGGTGTCAGATGTGAGTCTGAGGCAATGAAATACAAGGGGGAAAAGATGGTGATTTTCATCTCTGAAACTTGCAAATGCTTGCAAAGAATGTAAATGAAAAGTCTCTGAAGAAAATCAAAGGCATCTCCCTTCCCACCCCACTCTGCTTCTGACTCATCTCACCCAGTTCCCAGCTCTTCATCTCCTGGATTTGAGGCAGAGCTACCCACAGCTTCCCAGCTAGCCACAGGTAATGGGCTCTCTTTCCTAGGGGAGAGAACAGAGTCTGGGTTCTTCCAGGCAGAGGAGGTGTCCTTCCTCCAGCTCCTGTCTCCTGTCTCTTCCTGCCCCACAGGACCAGGGAGACTGTGCCTTCTCCTCCCTTACTGTAAAAATGGCTTACTCAAGAATGTGTCAGCTGGTGTTTCACCACCTCCATCCTGCTCCACCACTGTCTGGGCAGCAAGGAACCCCTATACCTAAATAGCTGTGATTGATATACACTTAAACCCACTAGCTGGTGCTGCCATGGCCACATGGCCTATTAGCTGGAGATGAGAAGTCCAAGACATCCAGACACTGATCCTGGACCACTCTGGCTTATAGCGTGACTGGGATTTCCTCCAAGATGGAAGTGGATGGGATGGGACATCTCTCTAGTTTTCAGGGTCAGGGATCTGTGTCCTGGCAAAGGCTGAGGAGGTGAAAAATGGCTACAGTCCCTCCAGCACCTTCCAGGTCCATCTTCTAGAATAAGTAGACAGCCTCTCCCTCCGGGTGTAAGGACAACTTCCTAACCACCCATGCTGAGTTCTCAGCTATGTCCGCACGCTATGGCTGGTTACTCATCTAGGGGAGGGGGCAGGGGAAGAGTCTTTATTGAAAAGAAAGGGGCTTCATTTGGACCAATTATTCTCAAACTGAGGTGGAGGAAGCCGTCATTTCGGCATTTCCTTTTTTTTCCTCCTTTTACATGTGTTGTGTTTTTTTAACACTCTAGTAATGCCTGAATATCACACAAGTGCCCTGTCAAGAGATATATTCTATAAACACTTGACACCCAAGCTCAGGAATACATGGCCCGTGGCAAACATGAATTATTCAAATAGAAATCAAGATAATTTTGCTTCTAACTCAGAAAACCAAGACTCTTTCTTTCCTTCCTTATTTTTCCTGTTTTCCTCTCCTCATTCTCTTCCTGTTTGTTCATTATTTCTTTCTCTTTCTTTTTCTCTTTCTTTCTTTTCTCTTTCTTTCTTTCTTATCATTTCTTTCTCGCTCTTTCTTTTTCTCTTTCTCTCTTGCTGGAAATTCTAAATTCATTAATTCCTAGGGAACTCCCTTTACTGAATAAACCAGGGTGAGGCACAAAAGGAATATCCTTAGGACAAGGAAATGGTTAGCAAGTTTGTCCCCTTTGGCTGCTGTATCCCTTTGGCTGGGGATCATGAGAAGTGGGATCTCTGTGGCCAGGTGCTGAGGGGCACTTGCAGCTAGACATTGGCTCACCCAGCCAAAAACTCACCTCTTGGTAAAAAGTGACATGTCTGGAAGAGGCAGGATGTTACAGCTGGACTTTGGTGTATCTTTGGGATATTCCTGCAGCCTCTGACACACAGACATGGTCATGACATAGGCTAGGGGAACCACTGTGATAACCACAGACACCCAGGCAGAATGACTGGGCCTTTCATCTGCTCAACTAAGTCTGTAAGAAGGTGGAAGAACTGGGACACAATGTAGAAATGGAAGAGATGCTCAAGGCTAGAGAAAGGCAAAGGACCTCTATTCCTACCTCTACTCATGATCTTCCTTCCTCTTCCCCTTTCCCTTGCTCTCCTTCTCCCTCTCCAATTTTTTTGCAGATGTGGTCTCTGTTCTTTTGCTGATCAGAACCAGGTGGTACCAAAGATGTTGGTTCATGGCAGCTCTTCCCTAGCCTGGGACTAAATGGGACACTGAAGCCCTGTTGTTTACTGAGCAGATCCAGAGATGGCCTGTGGCAAARCTGTAGAAATGAGACACTCTGACCAGGGTCAATCAGAGCCATGGGCAGCTGAGGGAGTATTATCCTGTTTCCTCTCACCATTTGGAAGGCTTCTTTCCAACCAAACRTTCACGGACTCCTTTCCCATAGACTGATTGAGCTGTGGCCTCTTTGCTGACTAATAACTTTGTGCTGGGCAGCACTTCCTGCTCAGATATGGGGCTAGATCCTTCACTGAATCAACGCACAAGAAAGCACTTGTAGAGTTTGCCATTGCATTGAAACAAGCTGGCTTTTGGCCTGGTGCTTTGGCTTCTAAAGGATTACATCACTCTTGAGTCCTCCAGACACACAAGGAACTGTTCAAAATGGCACTTCTGGGCTATTACAGGGTTTGGGGGTAGAAGATGAGGGGTTTGCAGACAGCTATAACAATGCTGTTACTTTCAGTAACTACATTGCTTTAGGGACCATGGGGCTACAAGATGGGTCAGAGAAGCTATCACAAGCTATATCCTCAAGCTATGTCCATGGGATCTCAGCCCCCAGGTCCTGGTGCTTCCCTCATGTCCAGTGGCAGGCTGGGCAGTGAAGATGCTTTCCACAGCTTCCATGGATGATTTCATCCGGTCAAGGTTGTTGATTATTTTATGGCTCCCCTTCCTCTCTTCTTTGGCAATGTTCCCCCAGGTGGGAGTAGGCACCAGCCACCCCTGTCCTTCCTTCCTCTTCCTTCCCTCCAACTCTGCTGGCAGTGCAGGAGTTTTCCCTCTCGTGGCAAATGACCGTGTACAGCCTGCCGTGGTTACTTGTGAGGTTGGGACTGGCTGTCAGCCAATCACAGCCTAGCAGCAGGGATCTAATAGCATTGGCGCCAGCCATTTAAGAGGAAGGAGAATATAGGTCATCAGTGACATCATCTCTCGGAAAGGTGGGGGGGASTGGAGAGGGGGAAGCAATCGTTTAAATTTGGAGAGGAGCTAACTGGAAATTTGGGCCATCAGGAGAATAATGGGCCGAGAGGAAGAGATGCGGATATTAATAGAGCTGGTTTCTGTAAGAGCTGTAGCGAGCAGAAAGGGATGGAGAGCAACAGAAAGCCTCAGTGTTGGCAGACGTGTATGTGCTGGAGCAGGCTGAGGGAGCCCTGAGGAGACCGGGAGCATCAGCCCACATCCCTGCAGGGACAAGCAGTGTGAAACCTTCCTCTCTGGATCCTGGGAGCCCAGCTGATCTCTCCTCCTTCTCTCACTGTGTGCCATTCAACATGAAGCTGCACATGCTCCCTTACTGCCATCCAAAGGCACATCTTTCTCGCTTGCATGTTGGCCTCATCGGATAGTCTTCCATCACCCCCTTTACCTTATCTTGACCAGCTGCTCCTGCCTCCCAGCCATGGCCAACCATGACTCTGAGAAACCTTCTGGGAATCTGTGAGTACATGGGGACTGGTGTAGAATCTGGTGTGAGTCTCCCATGCTTCTGCCTACCCAGAGCACCAGTTTCAGCTGAGCCTGATTCCTCTCATCTGCAGCTCCATGGTGTTTTTATGCTAAATCAGGCAGATGCAACACCCCCAGGCAAGGTTTGCATTTGTAGTTTAAGTTCCTTGACAGTCTCTCTTCATGCTTACCCAAACACTAGAGCAGGGGCCCAGAGAGACTTTATCTCTATCCTTGGAGACATTCAAATCTCAACTAGACAGGGACCTCAGCAACCTGTTCTAACTGGCCCTGCTTCAAGTAGAGTGTTTGACTAGGGACCTCCAGACATCCCTTCCAACCTAAATTACTCTGTGACTCTATACCTCCTCCAAAGGACAGAGGACCTAGAGATAACACCTCTCCTGGGACATGACTTAGTTGCCATGATGAGGCTGTCATTTCCAGAGGACAATGCAGATCCACCTTGCCTTAACTCCCTTGCTTGATAGATGTCTGAGCTATGCATGTCTCAGAAGTGGGCTGTGTGTTTGGCTATGTTGGTAAGTTAAAGAGGGCTGGGAAACACCCTGGGTGCTGGAACTCTCTCATCAGCATGTTACACTGGTAGTGCTCTCGCTGGTGTGTTCTCACCTGAACCAAATGATACACTGCCACAGCAAACTGCAGGTGCAGTCTGGGGCTCGGTGTCTGTTCCCAGAAGACAGTTTGCCCCAGCAAGGCTGTCTAACAGTGGGAACACTGTTTTTTTCCACATTGTTCTACCTCTGGGCCTGAGACCAGTCATGGGTATGTTTAATGTTCTTCACTTCTACCAAACTCTCACTGTGCCCTGTCTGTGGCTACCTTAATCTTTCTTTAAGGGGTACAGGCTTACACAGTGTCTATGAGTTTCCATGTCCTTTGCTTCTCTGCCCTGGCAGTGTGATGGAGGGTAGCCAGGAGAAGAAAACAGAGAGGTGCAGTGCTGCCAGCTACAAGAGATGCAGTAGCTGAATATGTATGAAGAGAGGAGAGAGAAAGGAAGGGGTGTTCCCCTTGTTAAATATTTACCATCCCAGGCTGGTGGTTTGATATTTCCTGCCCTCTAGGAATTCCCAGGGAATGGAAAGGTTGACCACAGAGGAACAGGGACTGGGACTTTCCCCTAGCTCTTCCAGCCTTACCTGAACTGCAAAACCTTGTCCCCATACCAGAGGTATTTGAGGTCTTGGGCTCAGCACTGTCCCTTGAAGGTCTAACCTTTCAGGTAGGGTTTGGAGGGTAGTTAATCCTTTGCTTGTCAAGGCATGCTCCTGATGCTGGGGCAGGTTTGGACAGACTCTAGTACAGCTGGCCAAAACAGGGACTTGGGATTTCCTCCCCAGGCAGCTGGGAGAGGAAGGAAAACTTTACACAGGGCACTGCATTAGCCAAGGTCTTCAGGCAGCACTGACCCACCAGACATGATAATCCTGCAGTGACTGCATCATCTGATGGATGCCCAAAACCTGACTTTTAGCCTCAGTGAAATGTCACAGTCACTGCTGGCCACTGCCTCCCCCAGTCAACAAGGGGATAAATCCTGCCACACATATCTCAGGCTGACAGCTATGTGCTAAAGCCTCTAGTTCCACTGTCCCGGGAAAGGCAATAGCATGTTCTGCACCTGCTGACCATGGAGGTTACCAGGCTTTGTAACCCTGCCACTTGCTTTTGTTTCACTTGCCCTAGCCTCCTCTGTCCACCAGTCCAACCCCCACTACAAGGCACAGCAGCCTTTAAACTTGGTGGTCAAGAACATCATTTCAGTCAGCCCACAAAGGGATGATAGCAAAGGGACAGCCCAAAAGGGTCCTGCTTCTACCAGACCAACAGACCACAACATCAGCAACCCCACATAAAATCAGGGATGCAGGACAGGGCGAAGCCAAGAGCTCAGACAGCTGACTAAAAACAGTCATTTCCTTTTCTTCATCAGCATCTTCCAGTTATCATCAAAATTTGTGTACCAGTATCTGCCCTTTGTTCCTTTACCTGGGTAGAGCAAGTGTCACAGCTGAACCTGCCCAGACTATTTTGTTAGGTGATATGTGAATCACTTATTGTGTGTATGCGAGTAAAGTATTATTAGCATATGCCTTTTAGGAAGGCAGCACTGTCTATTATATTTTTTGGTTGTCTCAGTTGCTCTGGGCCTCAATAGCTTTTTGTTGGCCTAAATGCCATGTAACTGTATTCACAGGGAGTTCCAAAGGGGCAATGCTGTATTCTCCAAAGAACACGATCACAGGGAGTGTCCAGTTGGCAGACTCAGGACATGTCAAGAAATGCCTCGGTCAGTGGCTTGTTTTGGTAGCAGAGCACCAGGGCATTGCCTGGACTGTAATATCCAGGAAGTCAGACTGGCCAGAAAAAGCTGGAGAAGCTTCTCAAGATGAACAGAAATGCTCAGTTGTCTCTTTGCTGCTAAAGGACTCTTCCTTGTTACAACACTAGGTTTGTCCCATATTTGGTGGCATGTTCTCGGTCCTTGCATCTTTTTCCAGATTCTTATTTCATGATGACTCCTGGAGATAATGTATCTTTGCTGTTATTCCTCAGCAGTGAGTCCAGGAAGGGGGGCTGTACGTTAGGGATCCTGGATGGCCTACCAGGCTGTAGAACTGCTTTCTGACTGTAATAAAAGGAGGATGCTTGCTCAGAAAACAGAAGGGAAACTGAGAACCAGGCTTCCCAGCTGTCTGGTGCTTCAGCCCATTGCATGCAGGTGTCACTAAACCAGTTCCCTGCTGCATAAGAGGGGAGGCCACACATCTCGTTCAACCCCTGGATTTTCCCAGTGATGCAGGTGTTTTCTGCATGCCATGTTCTTGCATGTCCATGAGTTGTGCCAGCTACCCAAGAGAACGGCATCCTGTGGAGGACAAGGTGCTCTGGAAGCCTTTTCCAGAAGATCTGCCAAATTAGTTGTGCTACAAATATAAATGGGAAAAGGAAAAGAATGTGAATATCCCTGGAACCAGAAAGGTCCTGAAAGGATATCACATGAAGTGACATTTCCCCCTCCTTCAGCATTTCATCAAGCAGCAGGAGTCATCTCTTGTTGCAGTGGTGCCCCTTAAAAGAGCAGATGACTTACAACTAGGGAAGCTTTGCCCATGTTTCACCTTTGTCTTTCAGCCAAACTGAGCAGCTGAACTCTGCAAAAGGAGCAATGTGAGCTGGTGATTCTGGGATGGATTCCCAAGTCAGGAAACAAGTTCTGTAATCAGCTGGGCTACCAGGCTTTTCTCAACAGCACATTAGTCAGTCACTTTGCTTTTCTCTTCTTTGCTTGGGCAAAGGGACAGTTGTCTTCTTGGGAGCAAAACTGCTGATGGCAAAAGCTGGAGAGGGAAAAGCCAGGAGCTGTGCAGTGTCCACCACTGATCTTCCAATTAATTTTCAGGCCAGAGTGCACTGCTGCACCTCATAGTGACCAGGCCTGAATGTGGCCATGATGGAGAGTGGGGAAACAGTATGTCCTTCTCATGGAGGACCATCAAGAGAATGTGTGTATGGGGCAGGGGGGAGACCAAAGGAGCTAGAGCCTCTTGTGCATCTTTCCTCACACTCCTCAGTAATACCCAAATCACCCTGCATTTGTCCATCTTACACGCTAATAGTAAAATGCTGTAAGAGGCTGGTTTGAGGCTGGGCTACACGAGCTGCCTTGGACCCTTAGATTTTTTTGCAGTCCATCTCTGCTGCTGGTGTCCACAGGCTCCTCTGCAGCTCTTCCCATATCCCTTGTCCCCCTATCCCTCACAGCCCTGGCAATCAAGATCCTGCAGTCAAGGCCTGAGTTCCCATGGTCCTGCGAAGGCCAGACCATCCTGAAACTGAAGGGCACTTTTGCACAGACACCCTGATCTAACTGCAGCAGAGAGCTGCCCAGGGGCCAGGCTAGCAACAACCCCAAGTCACGGGCACAGTCCTTGCAGTGACAAAGGCTGCTGTCCCTTTTGGGTGGCTGAGGAAAAAGAGAGAAACTTGAGCTTCTAATGAAGAAAAAAACTGTTGGTACTAGGGAAGAGCCCCTATTTTCCAGTGGAAGGTGCAGGTTCCTACAGAAACCAAGCACACCCTAGAAGCAGGCTAAAACATGCCCTTTGCAGTCTGTGTGGGCTTGCAATGAGAGTACTTAGCACCAGTTACACAATAGAAAGGGCTCAGGTACTCTCTGGCTGCAAATACATTTGATACGCTGAAAGGGTTGCGGGAGCGTATCAGACGAAGTTCCTTACTTTGCTCAGGCAGCCTATCAAATATTTAACGGCCTGCCATAGGCAATTACATTAGAGAAGATAGTTAAACACCCCCTACCCCAGGGCACCCCCCTGCAATGTAAATCAAACAAATTGGACTCTTTTCACAATTGACACACACGATTTTACTTACTGTAAATAATTTAGTATTAAAAAGTCGAGCTACACTTTGCCCCATCTGGATTTTCTCTTCTTTTGCTCTCTCTCCTACTCCACTGAGTTGAGCAGCATGGACTCCGGGCTCCTAATGCAATAGATGGAGTGGAGGAATTTTGCTGCCTGGGTGAGCTGTTAAAGGTTCCCATTTCCTAATGGAAGAAACCACACTCAGGAAACTTGTGAAGCTGCCCATTTAAAACAGTCAGAGATGCTCCCTGCCAGCTAAGAACAAGGGATGGGAAAAATCCCTCCCTCCGGAAGGAGTTTAGTCTATTGCTGGTTGGCATCTCCCGGGGTCGTAGCAATCTCCCTATAAAACTTGGCTGAATGGTTGCACTTTTTAATTAAAAGCTATCTTGCACGATTAGACTCAGTGGGGTTTTAATAAGGATTTTTACAAGCTGGCTTTCAGCATTGGTCTGCAAAGATATTCTTTCTTCTTACACCTGAAGTGCTAGATCTGTGCATTAAAATACACTGTGTTATTCAGACTAAGAAACAGATCTTGTCATCAGGAGCTCTTTCTGTACTGCTCTCTTACCCTCCAGATCATTTTGAAAGCATGATGTTTTGAACTATGGCTTGATTTCTTTTTCTATTTCCAACTCTGCATGGTGAAATGCACAGAATCTAGCCACTGTTGAATCTTCTGTAATGCCAGTGTTTGCCAGAGAGTTGCATGGGAGATCACTTTGGCTTGTCCTGGTCGTGTTTCTGATCTCACACCAGTTTTAAACCGGAATAAGTACACTGTGCAGTAGAACTGTTCTCCTCAATGCCATGGGTCTATCTCAGAAATACATCAGCTTGTAGAGTTTAGTGCATCTGTTAAAAAATGCTTGGGGCTTGATTTTTCCCTTCCTGCATCCAGGCAGGCAATTTAAACTATCACTCTGCTCACAATGTGCAGTCCAGTTGCAGGTAGAGCATCTTACAAATTTTCTGACAAAACTAATTTTCATCAGAAAATGTAAATTCCAATGAGACTGAAACATTTAATCCTCAAACAGCTTAATTTTGATAGACGGATCCTCCCCAGGGTTTCCACAGACAGTGGTGAGTTATGTTGGAGCTGCCAAGTGGCCCAGTAGGACCAAGGAGCTGTGCTTTCAGGAGCCATGGCCCTGGGACAGCAAGGACGCTGCCAGAGGCCAGGCATATCAAAAGGCTCAGTGCCAAGCAGAGCTGCAAGCTGGGACTGGGGTGGCTGCTGATAGTGAGAAAGTCACTATACCTCAATGGCTGGAGAGCCCTGGAGACACATATTTTCTTCCCAACCTGCCTCCTTCCTTCTTCCACAGTGAGTTCCTTATCAAGACTGGTTTGTGGGGTATTAAAAAATAAATTAAAAAAAAGGTTTGATTTGGTTCATTTTGAGCTGAAATTAAGTGTAAAAATAAAATTTCCAGCACACTAGAATTTGTCCTTTTTGGCTGATTCCACCATCCTGTGCCTGCTCAGGCTCTGGAAAGGACTATGAGGAAGAAAGCATGGATTGGAGAACGGGGACTCCTTACAAGTTTCACTGACTAGATGGGAGAAGAACCAATGAGTGGATACTCATTGATTTCCTGATCTCTGCATCATCTCACAGAGTGTTTTCCAGGAGCCATGTTCCTCCTCCTGACTTTTTCCCTTATTGATGTGGCGGAGCACTGGGCCCTGTCTTGCTGGCATCAAAAGTTTATCCTGACAGGTGAATTAGGAGGCAAGTAGCTGTCTCCTAATGGCTGTACCCATACCAAATGGAAGTGACACCCCTGTCAGCTGCGCACCAGCAGCACAACCACCTTTACCAGCCACTGCTGTAAAACATGTACAAGGCTCTCACAAAGTGAACGTGGTCAGTTCATCTGCACCTCCACAGATGAGAGGAAAATGCCAACAGTCATCTGCGGATAGAGCCATTTCCAACCAGCACAGCTGTTTGCATGGTTAGGGCCTCTGCTGCCTCTGTGCTCCGTCGTTTTGCAGAAAGCAACATGTGCGCCATTTCAAATGGATCCTTTTGTGGAGGCCTGGAAAGCCGTATCCCCTCTGCTCTATGTCAATATTATGCTGGAAGCTGACAATCACTGCCATCAGGTAGCTAGAACACATAGACCCCATTAAAGCTCATGAGGGTGCCAAGGGCTCTCATTTAGGCACAAATGAAGGAGCAATCAAACCTACTTAGGTAATAAAAACAGCTGGAGTCTGGAGGCAACTGCCTGGGGCACCAAACCACGTGGTAGGCAGGGCAATCCTCTAAAAAGTCTTCACTGAGGTGTTTTTTGATTGCAGACATGGGAATTAGGAGGACTGTTGCAAGAGTTTTTGGTTAGAGGCAGAAAGTCAGAAGGAAAAACTGTGGGTCATCTTTGAAAAGCCACAGAGATAGAGCTTCTTGGACACAGACCTTGCTGGAGAGAGAGTCTCTGAGGTTAGTTTCCAGTGGCATCTGGTGCATTGACTGTAGTGTCTGCTTGGAAAAGAGAAGGTTTCTGAGGGGGAGTTAATAAAGGTATGTTAAACCCTGATAGGCATGGAAATGATGTGGAGGAAATGCTGTTTACTTGATCTGTTTCTTATCTACCTTTCCTAGACAAACACCCAGGATCCAGGGCTAGATGAATCTTTGGGTTGGCTTGGAACAACTGTTGTGCTGCTCCAGCAGTCATGTCAGTGGTTACAAGTGTGAGAAATGAGATCAGAACTGGCTGCATGTGCTGGAAAAGGAATTTCTGTGCTCCTTACTGAACTTGCTAGCCATGTGCTGTCCTTGGGCCCTGGGCTCAGGTCTTGAGCTTCCTGAAGGTGTGGAAAACTACCTGCTGAGACCCTCAAAGAGGAGAGTCTTATCTGATTTTCCCCAGGTGCCTCTCTGCATGGTGTGCAGAAGCAGAGCGTGCCCAGGTCTAACCCCCAGGGTCGCCAGCCTTTGGGACATGTTCTGAGGCAGAGTCTGGAGGCAGTTCATTGCCGCAAAAAAACAGCCTGCCATGATGTTAGCTCCCTCAAGAACAGCTAATTCTAGAGCTAGGGATTGAACTGATCTCTCCAACTTTCCTTCTTTGATCTACTGGAATGTAGTGAATGAGCAGAAATAAAAAGGGGTGGGGGTGGGGGGTCACCAGGAAGAGCCTGGCAGAAGAAAAGAAAGATGAAGTCCCCTAACAAAAGCTTCTGGCAGGCATGAGTTAGTGAGTCCATGGGCTGTTATCTGAAGAGGAGAGAAAGGGGCTGGGCACACAGCAGACTACCCAGGAGGAACAATTCCCCTTTGCAATCATTCTGCTTGAGCCTCAAGTGTAAAGAAAGCTTCCAGTGAACCTCTCTGGCAGCAGCTCTTCTCTGCCCATCACCTAATGCTGCAATCTCTGCAGGCAGCAGAGGGGACACCATGACTCAGAGAGCTGTGCTGACAGAAAGCAGAAGGCAAAAAGACTTCACAGCTCCTGCCTGTTCATATTTGTGGATAGTCAGAGAGCATCACCATGTTGGCAGGCTACACTACTGGGATCAGAGGTCCCTCATATATGTATAGGATGCTTTGACAAGTAGGAAGGCCTGCATGGACTGTTGTATGCAGGGATCGCTCATGCACCCTCTCCCATCTATCAGGTCTTCAGAGATAGAGCTTTACTGGCAGCACCACAGAGCTAATGTGGTTCTTCCACCAAGGAGACTCCAGAGTCAGGATCCAGACCAGTGGAGCCTCTCCTTCATCCCTGTGCATGAGCCAGTGATGTGCTGCACCCTGTCTAGTTTAGCAGCCTTCTGCCTGCACATGCACTGCTGTCTGATGGTCTGTGTGTGAATCTGGACAGAAACATGCATGGTGACAGCTGCTTTCAAAGTCTCCTGTCACTGGATCTGACCTTTATTTGCACATGCCCAGACCTGAGTTAGCATCTTGTTTGTGGCACTTCAGCCTCTCTGGTAACACTGAGATTAGATTAGATTTTTCTTTTCCTTTTGACACTTGGTGGCCCTGTCAGACCCAAGGTGCCCAGCAGGATCCCTGTGAGAAGGGATGTCACAGAGGATACTGTATGCAGGATCTGTAAAGCTAGAGGGTGAGTGGAAAAGGGACCAGAAAAATTGTGTGACACTGCCCTGTCTCTACCTCTGCACCCTTGGAACAGCAGGACTGTGTATAACCTTCCTTACACACACTGCTAGGGCTGGGTTTTCTGGACTGGATAAACACCCACTGTTCCCTTGAGAGGTCACTTGACTCTGAGCAAGACCAAGCACCCTCTTATCCTTCATCCCTCTCACAGYTGCCATCCTCTCTCCAGCAAGCACCAGAGACCCCCCCTTCCACCATTCCCCTTGCTTCTGCTCTGGGCTGACAGTATTGCTGCATGTCAGATCTCTCATCTGCCTTCAGGCAGGGCTAAGAGCTGCCAGAGCAGGGTGCAACCACCAGACTTCACCTCCACACACAACACTTGGACAGCCACAGGATCCAGGCATAGGGGCAGGAAGGGAGAAGGAGGGAGTGAATATTGGGAGAGAGAGGGCAATGCCATGGGCAGAGGGAGTGCATAGAGACAAACACAAATGGATAGATGTTGAGAGAGAAAGACTGTACTGCTGAGGCACAGGCAGGCAGCACCGGGCTGGGGAGGGGAGGCTGAACCAGGCTGCAGACAGACAGACATGGAGTCCATGGGACTGCATTGGCAGGAGGATTCATGTGATCAAGCCAGGTAGGTTCATCAAAAAAGTTGATGAAACTTCTCATTATTTCAATGTTATGGTGAATTTTAACCCCAGGAACTTCTTCCTTTGGAAAGCCCTGTGAGGGAGATGTGGGAAGGTTCCTCTTCACAGCTAGCCTGGGGTCTGCTCTGTTCCCCAGATCCACCCCGGGACAAGCCAGCCCCAAGCTGCTGGCAGGTACGCACCTGTGTGGGCTGGGCAGGGGCCGGGCAGGGTCGGGCAGCAGCGGGACAGGGGTTGTACAGGGCGGACAGGAGCCGGCAGGGTCAGGCAGTGACCGGACAGGGCCAGGCAGCGGCCGGGCAGAGGGGAGCTCAGCGCAGGCAGGAGGCTGCGGCCGGGCCGGCCCCGGGCCGGGAGGAGCAGCTCGGCCGCGCTGCGGGGCTGCTCGACGGCCGCGGCCCGGGGCAGGAGCGGGGCTCGGCGGCTGC
>NW_020451252.1:147528-151510 GCF_003343035.1 Apteryx rowi
TCCAGATCCAAGGTAACATTTTTGCGGGCTTTGATGAGACCTTGCTGCGAGGTGCTGAGGCTCTGGCCGCTGTGGATATAGTATCACAGAAAACCCACCCTTTCAAGCCGGATGCCACCTACCACACCATGAGCAGCGTGTCCTGCACTCCTACCTCGTCCTCCGTGCACCTGCACCACCCGTCCGTGCTCACCACACACCATCCCCACCACCACCACCACCAGCCCTCCCAGGGCCTGGATGGTGAGCTCCTGGACCACCTCAATTCTGCCATCCCGCTCGGAGGAGTGCCCGGCCCAGATGTGGGCTCCACACCTTCACACCCTCACTCCCACATGTCGGCCATCAACCACATGGCCCACCACTCCCAGCCTATGAACATGTCCCACCCCCACGGCCTCACTTCCCATGCTGTCATCTCCAGCCCCGAGACGGAGACGGACCCACGGGAGCTGGAGTCCTTTGCTGAGCGGTTCAAGCAGCGGAGGATCAAGCTGGGGGTGACCCAGGCTGATGTGGGCTCTGCACTGGCCAACCTGAAGATCCCAGGGGTTGGCTGCCTTAGCCAAAGCACCATCTGCAGGTTTGAGTCTCTCACCTTGTCCCACAATAACATGGTGGCCCTAAAGCCCATCCTGGAAGCATGGTTGGAGGAGGCAGAGCGGGCCCAGAGAGAGAAAATGACCAAACCTGAGATTTACACGGGGGGTGACAAGAAACGCAAGCGCACCTCCATTGCTGCCCCTGAAAAGCGGTCACTGGAGGCCTACTTTGCTGTGCAGCCACGGCCCTCCTCAGAGAAAATCGCTGCCATTGCCGAGAAGTTAGACTTGAAGAAGAATGTGGTGCGGGTCTGGTTTTGCAATCAGAGACAGAAGCAGAAAAGGATGAAATTTTCTGCCACCTACTGAAGAAGGGGCTGGGAGGCCAGTGGGGGGAGCGCCTGGCCCCCCAGCCAGCCCAGCATGACCCTGGCCTCAGCCTCTCCAAAACGGGCAGGGTTTTTCATTTGTTTGTTTAAAAAAAAATGGAATAATAAACCTAAAAAGGAAACCTGCCCAAAGCAAAGTGAACAGCCTGGTGTCGGCTCCTCACCCCCGGGTGAACTGGCCGCGCTGTTATGACTGGTACAGACTGCTTTTGTAGACAAAACTGGGGGAAAAGGAAAAAAAAAAAAAAAGAGAGAGAGAGAACAGGAGAAAAAAAGAAAAGACAAAACGAAAGGCCAGGGGGGTTTACGGGGGGGGTGTCGGAGTCAGGGCAGCGGCGGCGAGAGCCTGGGCAGGTCTTTGTTCCAGCCCCCCCGTCCCTTCCCGACTCCCTGGCCGGGCAGGCGGGGACAGGGGACACCGATCCCTTCTCGGTGCCCGATCCTCTTCTTTAAAAAAAAAGAAAAAAGAAAGAAAAAAAGAAAGAAAAAAAAAAGAAAGAAAAAGATCTCGAAGCCGCCCTGGACGGCTGTAAATACAGAGGCGCCGGCCCTGCTCACCCGCGCTCGCTGCAGAGGGTCCCCACGCACACTTCCACACACACGCACACACACCCACTTGCATGGTTTTGTTCGCTATCCCCTGCTCCCAGCAAATCCATCGCATTTTTGCAATAACGTTTCTGTTTCTACCTCATCGGCTAAATTAAAGAAAAAAAAAAAGGAAAAAAATTAAAAAAAAAAGAAAAAGAAAGAAAGGAAAAAAATTGGCACGCCCCTGGAGTCACGGTTTGTTCGGGGAAAATGGAGATTTATTTTGCTTTGGTTTCGCTTAAACTGTTCGATAACCGTATGATTTCACGGTAAAAAACCTACGCTTCGACAATCAAATCATTCGGGCTCACAGAAGCGGCGCCTCCACGGCAGCGGCGCGGCTGCTGCGGGACTGGCCAAGCCGGGCTGCCCGGGGCAGCCGGGGGTGCCGGAGCGGCCGCGGTGCCCGGCCCCGGGCCCGCCGCGGGGACGGTTGCCTTTGCAAATAGTGAACTCTGCACTTTCTAAGGCAAGAATACTTTTTTTTTTTTTTTTTTGCTTTGCATATTTAATAGAGGAATTTGCCTCCGTTTCCTTTTTTTTAAAACGAGATTTCGTTTCGCTGTGTGTGTGCTGAATGAAATTTGGTGTCTGTGTACGCTGCAGCATTTCAAATAAACCATGCACGTTTTACCTCACTATCCTGCCTGGCGGAGTTACTGCGGCTCCCGGGAGCTGCCCGGGCCCGGGCCCCGGGACGCGTCCCGGCCCGAGCAGCACATGGCCGGTGCGAAACGGCTGAGGGCCCCGGCGCGGCGCGGCGCGGCGCGGCTCCGCGTGTCCGGTCCCGCTCACCGAGCTGCCGCCGTTTCCCGACAGGACCCGTCGGCGGGGTTCGGCCTTTCCCTCCCCCGAGCGGAGAGAGTCGAAACGAAACGAAACGAAACAGAACGAAATGAGACGGAACGAAACGAAATGAAACGAAACGAAACGAAACGAAACGAAAGGCGGCCACCCGCCTGCCAGTGCTGCCAGCCCCGCCGGGACCCGCGGCCCCCTCACGGCTCCCGAATGGGCTCGATAAGGCTGGGATGGGGCCGGCGAGGAGGAGAAATCGGCTCGGGGGCTCGTCCAAAGCGAGCTCCGCCCGCCCCGCCGCCGACCCCGGAGCCGCGGCCCGGGAGAGTGCAGCCGCCCCCGCCGCGGGGCCGTGACTGAGGGCCGGGCTGACCGGGAGAGTCCGTCCTCAGCGCCCCCTGCCCCCTCTCGGGCCCCCTCCCTGGCCAAGCCGGTAGGGCCCGACCTCCCGTTTGTATTTCAGTATCTTCTTGTATATTTGGCCAGCACTGACTCGGCAGGGTTTGGCGGAGAGGGGAAAAGAGTCACTTCCCTGGCCGGGATCAGCCTAAATTGCACGTATTTAAAAACGCCACATATTTCTCCCTGGGTGTGTTTTATTTTGAGGCCCAGAAAATGCCCCTTTGGGCTAAATTCGTTTGCGCAGGGTCGGGCAGAAGCTGAGCGGCAGACGGCAGGGAAGACTCTGCCTCTCGCCCTTAAACGAGTGCGAGGACGGGATGCTTCTCTCGGGAGGGGGAGTCCTTTCAGTCAGGTCCTGCCATCTCCCCTGCCCTGACACAGGGACGAAGAAGCATCCTGAGCAGACTGGAGAAAGGGTATTTCATCTGCCAGGTCCTCGCTATTTACGTGCATTGAGTTTCGTCTCTAGCAGCCACCGATCTCAGCCTATTGCATCGAAACAACTTCCAAAACAAGATAAAACCACTTAGAAATTGGGGCATGGCCGCCGGGGGTGAATGCCTCCCCGTGTGATTGTCCTCTCTGTAGCGGGGTGAGTGCGCCTACCCGTATTTTGTTCTCCCCGTCACTCAGCTTCGTGCTTTTGTTTTACAACTTCTTCGGAAACATAAACCACCAAGCTCAGCTCCGCCCGACCCAGAGTGACGGGGAGAGCCAGGACTGTGGAGTGTGCAGTCCCCGAAGGGAGCGGCGGACGGGCTGGCGGGAGGCCCTCGCTGCCCGGGGCTGCCCGCGGGCCGCAGCGCCGGTGCCGAGCACGACTGGACGCCCCGACCGCGCCGTCGGCGCCCCGGGCCAGCCGGCACAGCCCTTCCTCCTCGGACCTGGGGCGGGACGAAGCACGACAAGTCGCTCTCGAATTCATAGCTTTATCGGGAAAATTATGAAGAGCGGCGAGGTAGACGGGGGGAACCAGGTGCCCAAAGTATCCAAAACAGCAAGGAAAGCAAGGCGAGGAGCCGCTTGACCTAACTGAGCGGGGCAGGCTCGCTGCCGGCTGCCGGAGCAGGCAGCACTCCGAGAGCTGCCCTGCCTGCGCTGCCGGGGGACAGGAGCGGGAGCAGGTCCCAGCCCGCGGCCCGGGACCCGGGGCACGGCAGCCTTCCCACGCGACCGGGACCCGGGGCACGGCAGCCTTCCCACGCGGCGCGGGGCCCGGGACCCGGGGCGCGGCAGCCTTCCCACGCGGCCCGGACCGCC
>NW_020451252.1:151650-243486 GCF_003343035.1 Apteryx rowi
GCCCGCCCTGCCCGGCCCCGAGCCGCACAGGGGGGTCCACGCGCCCCGCGCAGCTGCGGCCGTACAGCTCTATTTCTGGGCGCTTCCCAAACCCCTTCCCCGCCTTTGTTCTTTCGCTTCATTCCTGTTTTTTCCATGAAGCGAAAAGCGCATTTTCATAAATAGACCTTGGCCAAGTGCTGGCCATGAAATTTTAATGAAGGCTGGATGCTGAGTGCTGCCCGGGGGGGCCTTGGAGAATCAGCTCCGTGCAGCATTAGCAGGGCCCTGTTCGCTCTCCCCACCTCCCCGGCTCTCCCTCGCAGACACAACACACTCCAGTCTGCTGCTACTCCTGCCTCGGAGCGTGTCCCCCGGCAGCCCCCCCCCCCCCCAAAAGGCAAGAGTCCGAGTCCTGCCCGGACTGCGGCGAAGGCGCGGGGGCGCTGTGCCCGGCCGGGGTCGGTGCCCGGAGCCGGCGGCTCTCAGGTGCCGCTCTGACGCTGCTCTTAAAAGTTTGCAAGGCAAGCGATGCAATATTTATCACCCGCGATCATAAAAAGGCGAGTCGGTATTTCCCACTCACAAATGCAAAGCGCTTAGGCAAATGCGCGCTCGGCTCGGGAGCTGGAGCGAGGCTGGGCCGCCCGGGGCTCTGCCGCGGGCAGTGACAGCAAAGTCCCGGTCCCCGGACGGCGCTGCCGGCCGCCAGGTAAGGGGGGTCCCGCCAGGGACCAGAGCAAAGGATGGCACATGGAGGGGCATACTCGGACAACCAGTAGCAGCCCGGGGTCTACCCTGGCAGGGAAGGACGCTGGGGAGCGTCGGGGCTCTGCAGGCAGTGGCTCCGGGAGCAGCCACAAGGCCTGGCAAACTCATTACATATGGGGACTCGGCAGGACTGGGCTTGGAGCAGGGCAGGGAGGCCTGGAAATTGGTCCTGCCAGATCAGGGTGTCGGGTCCTGGGCTACGCGGATGGGAGGGTCCAAGAGGAGATCGAGAAGAGCCCCTTTTGCCACTGCTCCTGCAGCAGCCTGGCACCCCCTCCTGAACAGCTACCCTCCTGGTCACAGGTCAGGGAACAGCTGCTGGTCCTTCCTCCCAGGAGTGGAGTTAGGAGCCAGGAGAGGGGGTGACAAGGAAAGTCCAGGGACAGGTTCAAGTCCTGGTCCCTTGCCCTACTGGTCACATGTCTTGGGGTCTCTGCTCTTCCGCTCCTGCTGCTGAGTTACCACTGCCTGCCACAGTGCTGCTCTCCAGGGTGTGAAAGCCAGGGGGAAGTTTAGCTGGTCAGAGATGCTGAAAGGCCTGGGAGATTGTCCTCTTTGCTGAGGGGCTTCCCAACTGACTCTCTTCTGGGGCAGCACACACAGGTCTCACCCCATGCACTGAGACCCAGGATAGAAATGTAAATGGACCTGAAACCCCTTTGAATTGAGCTTCTCTGCAGTGCACACTGTGCAGACAGAGGCTGAGAAAAGTCCAAGGCAAGGACAGGAAAGAGCTTTGGAAGAAGGATCAGAAATGCACACTCATGTGTGCATAGGTATCACAAGAACACAGGATAGGTATCACACATTGCACTCACGGACATATACAGGCAGCATGCATACACAGACACACACAGACATCACACATATGCACACACACTCACACAGACTCTCAGACATCTGCAAACCCCCACCCTTTCTCTCTCCCTGTTCCTGGAGTGCAAAGGAAGCCCCTGAACCATGATCTTACAGCAAAAATAGCATTAAATGAAAAGTATATTGATTGAACTGGATACTCAGCTCTAGCCATTTTTTTCATTTGAGGTTTGATATAGAAACGGGCTTTGAGATTTATCAAATATGTGGCTTTGGCAGCAAGTCCACCTCTAAGTGTACCTGCTCACCTACCACCGATACAGGCCCAGAGCTTGGTGAGAAGATGGAGGCCACCAATCCTAATCTACCTCTAAATAGATGGGACAGATGGGGATGGTACAAGTCCCCTACCTTCTCTCACCACTCCAGCCAGGAGATGGTTCATCTGGGAGTTCAAAAGCATCAGACAACAGCTAAGTCACACAGTACTAGAGGTAAGATTTGAGCCCAGATACAGACACTTACATCTGGGGTCTCCAAAGCAAGAGTGCACAGATGAATGCTCTAGGTGAGTGACCTCTAGGCTTCAGTTATGGTCAATGAAGAGGGACCAAGGAGTCTACAATGCAGTTAAGCTTTTTCTAACATTGACTTCTGAAGTGGAACAGGAGAATTGTGCCCTAAAGGCATCTTACTTAAAGACTATGAAGAAGTTAGATGACCAGCTCAGGTGAAGACATGTACAAATGGAGACATAACGGCTCAACGGAGGTGAATCCTACCCCTAGTGCTGCAAAGGCTTCCTAAAGAAAGATGGCCTTCAATTCTGGGATGTTGTAACTCTCTGGCCTTGGTGCTTGGAGCTCTGACCAGCAGGTCCAGAATGGGAGCTGCTGGCAGCCCTACAGCAAGGAGCTCTCTTGCAATGCAGTACTTATTGCCAAGCTGTCGAGCTCTGGGCCATGCTCATTTATCTTCTGACATAAAAGCCAAGATCCTCCAAAGAATTTAGGCACCTAAGCCCCTTGAGGCTTCAGCATATATTTAGAGGGATCCAAGCCAGCATGCCCATGCCACCACCCTTAAGCACATAAGAATGTGCTTAAAGTTATCTATGCTCTGATGAATTAAGGCTGGCAACTCCAGACAAATGCAGATGTATCTGAAGAGAAGAAATTTTGGGGAAAGCACTATCTCTCCTTTACATTTGGGAACAAATTAGGGACCATACCTGATGCACTGCACCAGATCCCTTTCACCCCATTTCATTTTACAGGCACAGGGATTAACAGTCATTCCTGGACCACAGGTGGTTAGCAAACAGTGCCAGCAGAGCTCCTCTGTCAGCACTGTATCACATGACCAAGGGGCTGACTCCCACACTGGGAAGGGAAACAAGGTAAGAAAGGTCGCTGATAGCCATGATGGGTGGGGACTATCAGTGGGACCCCCTTGGGACCTCTTTGCAAGCTCCTACCTTTGGCTCCCCCCCCATCTCTCCATCCCTAAGCTATGTGATTAGGTCTTGTAGCTCTAGGCCTCATGCAGAGCTTTTGAGGAAATGGAGGAGCAGGAAGGAAGGTCACCAACACGGGCAAACCCCAGTTACAGCAACAGGCATTGACTGACTCCAGTGGAGTCACTCCAGACTACACGCATGTCACTATGACCAGCCCTTAAACCAGAAAAGGAATGCATGAACCCCCCCCATCAAAATATTTCCAGCACGTCAAAGCTTTGTGCTCAGCTTTGGGTCTGGAGTAGAGAAAATCCTACATGTTCTTTAAAAGATTCCTGCCTTTGAAAGTCATACAGGCAAAGGGTACCCATGCTGATGGACTCTCTTCTATTATTCTATGTGTTTTAGTGCAGTGCAGAGCAGATGTATTTTTAAAAAGGCCAGCGCTTGAAGTAGGCTCTGTTCCACTACAGGGGAAAAAGGAGTAAAGCAGTAATTACAGGCTTCATAGGTGCCTGAGCACAGAGAAGGATAGCTGGACTTGAGGGGGAGCTCAGGAAGAAAGCTATCAATTAGCTGCCTGTGGAAAGAATTTGGGAAATGGGTCAGGGTACTTCATGTTTTCGGGGCAAACCCCATGGCTGGCTGTGAAGGACAGGGGAGCAAGCAGGACAATTAGCCCCTTCCCCAGTTGATCAGTTGCTCTTTACAGGTAACAAGCCCTAGGTCAGGACATTCATTTCCCAGCTCTGCTCTTTGCCAGATACCAAGCTCTTTGCCCATCTCAGGGAATTTTCTGGGGATTTTGTCCGAGCAGGGAATGCAGGATCAGGCCCTCTTATGCAAGTTTCCACCATAGTTCTGTTATACCAGGTGCGGCAAGGTCTTTCTGTGCTGTAGGTATCAGAACGCAGTGGCAGAGGTAAGTTGGTGACATGCTTTGGTTAGAAGGGAGGAGAAAGTATTTCTGATGGTGGAAGAGTTGTAGGGATTCAGAGCACAGGGAAAGCCTGGGGAGAGGTGACCTAGCACGGGGAAGGTTGAGACAGATGGGCTGGTCTGTGTTATCGGAGTCTGACACTCAAATGTGGGTGAATGCTCAGGGGCCTCAGCTTTTGTTCATAGCTCAGCCACTAGCCAGGGGTTGGGGTTAGGGAAAGAATGACAATGAGCAAATAAATCATTGTTTGAGTTAGGGGTCAGTTCTTCATGACATTCTCGTACAGTCTTGCCTATCTCCATAGCTCAGGGATCATGGTTTGGGCTTTAAAGGTTTCCAGATTCATTAGCTGGGCACTGTTAGAAGTGTACTATGAAGAAATCCAGGTCCAGGACTCAATTCTGTTCCTATTTACACCTGGATAAAGCATTCTGGACTGCAGAATTTGGATCACTTTCCTCTGAGTCTGATCAGAAGAGGATGGGAGCTCCAAAGAGCAACAAGACAAAGCCTGTTGCCACTCACTCTTGAGACATCTCCTGGTTTGCATTTCCAAGGAGCAAATTCTGAGTTTCCTCCTGTTGCTACCAAAATCAAGAGCTGGGACCTTACAGGATGCTCAGTCTTACTGCAGTTACCAACAGGTTTAACATTTGACTCTAGCAAGACCAAAGCCATAGTACATTGGAATATAGCATCATGAAGTTAGGCCCACTAGTGAGAATAAGAGGTTCTGATAAAGTTATAAGATTTTTTTAATCTATGTTAATGAAACACTTTAAGCAATTTAATCTGGTGCTTTTCCTATACAAAGACTGAGGTCTTGATCTCACTTCAGGTCTTACCTACAAGAATAGTCCTCCACCAGCTAGCAATCCTACTGAAGCCCTATGGGAATACTCCTGGGACTAAGGCCTTCTCACCTATACGTGTTTTTAGCCATAAGGTCTAAGGAAGGCTGTGGGACTTAGCTTTAGATCACTGGGTGGAGCAGAAAGCAGAGGTGCTCCCATGAGATTTCAGAAACATTAGGCACCTGGAGATAGAGAGATCAGAGATAAAATCTATATTTCATCCACAATATCTCAGTAACATTTCCAGTAGCTCAAGAGAAATAAGTGCTCTCTGAGAAATATGAAAATGATAACTAAGAATGATGTTTTATTTATACCAAGCAAGGAAGGTTTTAGTTTCACAAGAAAAAAGTGTGTGTGTGTGTGTGTGTGTGTGTGTGTGTGTGTATAAAGTCATACCTAACTATTCTGTGACTATCCAGCTGCTACATGTGCATCAGTGTTTTGCAGAGCTTGTTTTCAGTGATGCACACAGCAATTCTTATATAAAGCTACTCAGCAGAATCTCTGCCTCATTCATCATCAGCTCCAGGAAAAACACTTCCCAGTCTCATTGCACATTACTGTTGGCTAAATATTGAAGCAAAACCACGTTTGTCTTCCATAAAACTGAGCATCTAACTCAAGGAGGAAATGACTGGTGAGCTTTGCAATCCAATAGGAGAGTATCTACCACACATCTGCTCTGTATCTCACAATGATTCCAGACTGAGTTTGAACTGGTTCTTAACACTGAGATTAATACTTCAATACAGGAGGTCTCTCTTGCTCATTTGCATTTGCATTATATACCTTGGGATCCCAAGTGAGATCAGCATTCAGGATCCACCAAATTCATGATTCCACTTTTAGCCGTGCTCTGTAGGACTGGGTCAGGGTCCCACTGACAGTAGTGGAAGCTCAGGGCAGGAGTGGTTTTTTTTAATGTAATCACTGAAATCAGTCATTACCATTTTGGAGGAGGCCTCTTTCCACACTTCAAGTCGCACCATGAACAAATCTGTTCCCTGTCGTTTCTGCCTTTTGACTTTCTTTCTTCCCTCTTCACTCTCGCTCAACATCCTCCATCTCTCCACTGTCTCTTCTGCTCTTTTCTCCTCCTTCTCTCTGCCCTGCAGGACTCTCAGCCCTTGCAGTCTGTCCTCTCACGTGTGGCCCAGTGCTTCAGCTAGGCCAAGCAGTCAAGAAACAATTAATATGTGGTAAACAGTTAACTCTGGTAAATGACCTGCTCCAAAGCCATTACTCAATGCCTCAGACTCTCTGCACACTCAAATGGACATCACTGCCTCATGGATGCTGGGGTCCCATTTAGAAAGTTTTCCCCACAATCCCAAAAATTAAAGAATGATGTTAAGCTCAGGTATGTCCCACTACATACCTGCCTCCAGTGGTGTGTTTGCTATGTGCCACATATGTGAGCTGACAACCTAGCTGAATGTTTTTACTGCTCCAGTCCAAGGTCAGGGAACAGGAAAGGCCTAAGGAGCTCACTCTACAGTGAGAGAAGGATGGGATTAAGAGCTGATGCTGGAGACATTGGTGCTGAGTTTCCTCAGGATCTGAGCATGATCAGTGACAGCTGGAAGGATGTTGGTTTCCAGCATTAGACAAACAGGTCAACAAGTGGTACACAGCGGTAGTGTGGGACCTTACAAGAAAGGACAATGTTGTCTTAATCAGAGATCAGGTGGAAATGATAGGGTTGCATCTGTACTTGTAATGCAATGGCCTTCCTGCCCAGTGCTATCAGCATGTACTGGAAGCACTATTGGAAGTGCTTTTTCTGTCCTCTGAAACTCTCCTGCTGTGCTGTACCAAGTGACAGCTGCATTTCAATACCAAGTGGCAGGGATCCTTTAGACACAGACAGATTTTAATGGCTATAAAGCATACTGAGAAGGAGATGCTCTAGAAATCAAAAATCAATATTGCTGAGATGTTCTAATAAGAACCTGGCAAGCTCTCACTGCATTGTCTGCACCAGGCGATCGACGCTGAAGTGTTCTGTTGAGTTTTAAGGGTTACAGAGGTATTTTCCTTGCATAACAGAGTAGTTCAGAGAGTCACAGGTGTGTAACATGCCGGGTTTTTATAAGGGCTGCATTCAGCCTACCCATTGTCTGTGCTGAATTTAGTGGTTATGGGTACTTCAGTGCCTAAACTCAAGGTCATGATGAGTCATTTCATCCCTCAGTAGCCAGTTCGGGTAGGGGTTTGGGGTACCCGCAGCTCATTTAGAAACCTGCAGCAGAAGGACATTCTTTCACCCTTCATGGCTTTTGGGAACCAGTGAGATGTCTTGGGAGATGGTTCTGCTCATCAGTCTGCTGTGAGAGATGAAACAATTCCCCACTTTTTTTCTCTAGTCACAAGCTCCAAATGCTGCTTGGGTTGCTGGAGAATTCATGAGAGCCTCCAAAGGCAGGGAGAGTACTGCATCCTAAACGTGCTTCCTCATGACACCTCTCTCTGCTCTGTTTTTCAGCTCTGTTCCCTGGCATTCATGATACTCATCTAACAGCTGTGCTTAGTGATTAGTGTCTTTGTAAATTTAACTGGACTGTTCTAGTATATGGTGACCTCTGCTTGAGCATCTCTGTACCAAGGCCTGATGGGTGCTTCTTAATAACTGATCCAAGAAAATTTTTGGAAAAATCATCCAGTGATGCTGACTGCATCTGAATTATATTCCTGTCTCCCTTTCTCTCCGCCATGTCTCAGCTCCTTCAAGCTTAACACACACTGCTGTTTGTGCAAGACTCTGTTAAAAAGTGTCCCATGAATGCTGTCAAAGGGATGATTAGTGGCAGATGGTAATAAGAAATAACATGAGGGAAATGCAGGAAGTTATTTTGATGTCAATGTTACCTATCTGGGGGCTTTGCAATAGGGATGTGTTACTCTTGCAGCCCTATATATATATATATATGTATATGTCCTCCTGGAACCTGATTCTTTCAGCTGCTGCCCCCAAACCATACTGGACTGGTTCAGTGACTGCGCTCTGATTGCTCAGCACTTCAGAAAATCTAGCCTGGGAAGTACAGTTGAGTCCTACTCCTGCTCCGACTTTAATGAATGGGAGGTTTGTTATTGTATCGTGCTGTGGCAATTTCAATAGTGAGAGAGTCCCATCCTTCCCATGAAGTGGACTAAAGTGGCAGCTAGAACTAAAGCCTCCAGGTCTAAGCAGCTGGAGGTCTGTATCAAATGGCCAACAAGCAACCAATTCATGGAGGCAGCTCATGGATCCTACTGGCTACAGATGTGCAGGGTTCATTTCACCTTGCTGGAGATGTTTAAGTTAAACTAACTGAGTGCATCTCTGGGTCCTTGGAGAGAGATCAGTACCTCCAGTGAAGCATTTAGCCCACTGTGAGCTTTAGGAGGACAGGGATCTCACACCCTCTGGAGCTACAACTGCCCCAAGGACTAAGGGACAAGCTGAACTCCCAAGGGGTCGAACTGAGGTGAGAGAAATCCTGCCCCAGAGGATCTTCTCTGGTTCAGGGAAGGAAGGTTTCTGACCAGAGTGCACCAACACAAAGTAGGAGGCAGGAGGTCCCTTTCCTTCTGCATTCTTGGACCTGAAGGACTTCAGGGCAGTCAGATCCCTTTGAAATAGCTGCAGTTTAGCCCTTCACAGTCCTGTTCAGCCCTTTCCTTTTCCCTTCCTTTCGCCTACTTTTCATTTCAGGCTCATGTGTTGATAGGAACTTTCTCCTGTGACATCTCCTGAATATGACATCCAGAGGGAAGGATGCTGTCATCTACTCGCCAAGGCAGCATCTGGCTCTTGGGTTGGAGTAGTGGGTAGACTGCTCTTCCGTGCCTTTACTTGCAGGGCTGCTGTGCCATTCACAGCCTCAGCTCACCCTTAGCTTCCTGAGAAAGCTTCACTCTCACTGGCAAAGCCAATTGGCATTTCTGAAACATCTGGGAAATGCTGTGCCCCTGAGCATACCTGTTTCCAGCTTTGCCTCCTGGAATAGGCCATTCACCAGGGTCATCAGGGAGTCTTCATGCTTTCTAAATCACCAGGGTAGGACAGAGTTTGCCTCTGGGAGAAAGGCTGAATCACATCACTACTGAGACACCAACAAACCTGTTCAGTGCTCATCTTGAGGGGGCAGCTCTTGGGTTGCATTTAGCACTGAAGTACTTTCCCAAAACAGCAGCTTAATCTAATCTTGTCGTTCATGATAGGAAAGGAAATCCAACCCTCATCTTACCAGATAAGAGGAGCGAAGGGCACATGCTGGAGCAGACTCAGAGATCAGCTCACCCCTGGATGTAGCAGAAACTAAGATAGTCTGCTCCAGTGCAGAACCTGGCAATGGCCAGAGCGTGGAACAAACCAGGACTGAACCAACAGCAGAAATCCACTAAGAGAGTCCTAGGCTCCAGTCTCTCCCATTAGAGACCAAAGTCTGCTTGCAGAGAGCCAGGGAGGGAACACAGTCTGTGTACAGGGCTAATGGCTTCTGATAACTCTTCCTGGAGATGCTTTAATTGTTTTTGCCTAGGTTTCTTCCTCACAGGCTGTTCTGCTCGGCATCTCTTATGTTTTAGCACTATACCTCTCTCCTGCAGCCAGCATATGGGAGTGCTTACTAACCTCCAGGTTCTCACACGGATTTTTTTCTTACCCCCGCTGTGCTGTTTGGTTCAGATCTAAGTGCGTTTTCAATTGTGATGTCTGTAAGTCTTTATGAAACAACATAGCTTAAAGAGGGAAGAAAAAAATAGATTATATCTAGACGTACTCTGTAGCTAAAACCATGGGAATCTTCTGCTCTATAACTGTTTACAGCACCCAATAGCTTTGCAGTGCAGCCAGCTTGATCAGCAGCACGTGGGGTCACTTCTCTGGCCACGACCAATTCATCACAAACTGTAACCCTATGTTTGTTATCTTTGTGCTGCTGTCTTCTCTGGTGTAAAGGCGTATGGACAGACAGGGGCACATCCCCAAGGAGTGCAAACCAGCTGTGAGGATTCAGGGGGAGACATGCTGACCAAGATACTAAGTTGTAGTCCCTGTATCTTGTGGACAAGCCCAGCTCTGTTGTGAGACAGAGAATGGAAAGAGGTCAGTCTACTCATGATACCAACTTACATGACATGATATCTTTTCCACAGGAAGTTTCTCTATGTTTTTACAAGCCCTGGGTCAAATTTTGTTCTCCATTACCTTGAAATTGAGACAATCGTTCCATGTAGTACTGACATTGCTGAAAGCCAAATTTCTGGGAGTCTCTCTGCCTGTCGGCAAGAAGTGCAACCACCTATGGAGTGCAAACAGCAGTGTACAACGCTGCCTGGCACTTAGGAACAAGAAGTGAGCAGATTCCTAATGCCAGGCAGGATTTGAGGGTAAGCTCAGATAGGCAGATCGCTAGGAATGGACCTCTGGTCTTGACTTCTTGAAGAAATTGCCGGGAACTATTAATAACTGTAAGTGCAGGCTTTCATTTGAAACCTAGAGTCCCATCAGAACAAAACACGCTGACTAGCATGCTGAGGAAGTGGTCCGACTATGAGGGGAAAGCACACCTTTTGCACCTTTTGATCAGAAGGAGGACGTGTTTGAAAGCTGCCCTGTTTAGGACTTGGGACCAGATTCTGCCTGTCCTCTGTTGTGTCTCATGATACTTCATCAGTCCGGGGAACTGAAGCTGTCACACATCTGCAAACTTATCCCTGTGATGTACCTGATCCCCAAGTCCTGGCCAAAGGTCAGTGGGACTCTTGACCTGCCTCCCCAAATTGTTCTTGTAATCCAGTTTGACTACGATGTTTTCCTTTGATCCTTGTCTGGAACAGTGCTGTTAAGTAGCTGTCACGCTCTGCACCAGTAACAGCTCTATTAAGCAAGCCTCTTGCTAGTGGATATGGTTGATTTTTGCCATGATAACTGTGTAACTCCCCCCGCCTTGGTGAATGACTGGCTGTTATAAGATACTAACTGAGCCAACCACATGCTTCATAATGTCAATTGTAGTTCAGTGTTAATTATTTATGTTAAAACTTCATAATGTACTATTAAATGGGCTGCAGGATATTTTGGTTAAATTAAGGAAACCTTAAAGCTCCCTCTACAGGGCCTTGCTCTTTGGGCTTTGCTAAGAGCAAAGGTTCAATTAAAGCTTAGGCATTGTGGCCTCTGCGTAGGGCCTCCAATTACTGAAATCATGTGAATGTGGAGATCAGTTGAATAGCTCAGCTTCATTGCTTTCAACAGTAAGTTTCTAGGTGACATGTTTACCAGGAAGGTCTCGAAGCCCAGTCTGCCACCTACTTGAGTCTGCAGAGGACCTGAAACAATGAATGTGTTGCCTTCTGAATTTGAACTTGCTACATGCACACACAGCATGGCCACAAAGCCATGTTTACCTGTCCCTGAGGACACTACTGGGGGGACAGTGCTGTACAGATCAGTCCTTGAAGTGCTCTTGTATGGTCAGCTCCGGGCAGGCAGGTTGGCCCCAGTGTCCTACCTCAACTAGCCTGGGTGCTGCGTGCCTGGATGTGGCCTGGGTGCTGCATGGCTGGATGTAAAGACAGCCTGAGCCAAGATCACTCTTACACCCTGTGGATGCGGAGAGCCAAGCCACACAGCTCTCTCCATGCTCCTTGACCCAGATTCTATCTCCTTGTTAATCACATAGACATCTTCCTCAGCAGCACTCACCCTGGCCCTGCTGCCCCATGTGCATCAGGCCCAGCACAGCTCTTGCACCGGCTGCTCTGGGGACCAGAGCAGTCCTTTGGATGGCCCATGGACTGCAACTGATGTTGAACCTTAGCTTTCTAACACCCTCCATGCTCTAACCCCTGAACAAGTGCATAATAGGGGATGGCTGCTGTGTTTTCTAAGAGCAAAGGGATCCTGCTTAGCCCTGTCAAATAATATTAAGTGTGTACCCTAGCGGAGAATCCTAATTGGGCAGACTTAGCAGAGTGCCTGCCTGAAGTCCTACTGGGAGGTGCTGTTCACAAACTGCCCTGGTCTGGGGTCTCCTCTTGCCTGGATCTCAGCCTGATGTCTTTCCAAGACAAGTACCTAAATCATTGCACAGACTTAGGAACCATGGAGCCCATCATGCATTTGGGTTCTGTCTGGGAACTAGATGTCTCAGAGTGAGATAGCACTTGAGTCCTTTATGGGACCTTGAGCCCCAAAGACACATGGGGAACTTTCACTTAAGCAGATTGAGACCAGCTCCTACCCTAGCTCCAACCCTAGCTCCAAGACAAACTTGGACTGCATGACGGAGACCTCAGTTAACACCATACAGCTCAGAGCCCGCCCACACTCACAGTCTTGATATGCAGGTTACAACTCTGTTCAAGTCAGTTGGCCGACTCCTGGTGAGAGAAACCAAGAGTGTGATCAGCAAACAGCTTTATAGTGCCAAAGCTGACTTGTGCAATAGCTGTCCCATCTCAGCGCTGCTCCATTTGTGTGCCTGCACCATCATTTCTTCGATGAATTAGACTGAGAAACTCCTCTGGCTGGAAAATAATCAGCTTCTTTCTTTGCTGAATTATTTTTTGACTGGCTCAGGTCTGCCAGTTGGTTCATTCTCTCACCTTCCCAGCCTTAATTGTAGTAGAGGAGAGGTGACAACACGGGAACAAGTGGACAAGGCAGACAAGTCCCCAAGCTGATAGGCCAGCAAATGCCTAAGAACAATGGCTTGAGTCTTCGTGGGACCAACTCCCAAAGCATTTACACCCCCTGTTTAGACCACTTTATTCAGTCCAGGATAAAAACAAGCATTAAGAAAAGCCTACACTTCATTTTTGGATTTTCACCAGGGCTACAACTTGGAAGGACAACATGTTGCAGAAGGTCATAGGTGACTCCTGACTTCACCAGTCTTTAGCAGGTTGCATAGGTGGGTCAGTCATTCCCAGACTCTCCCCTCTCCCTCATTCACGAGCAGATGCACTGGATTTTACTCTCACCAGATCAAGTGTTGCCCAGTGAATAGTTAAGAAGCTGCTTGCAGGCCTCTTGCTTGGTGCATTTGTTAATAATGCTTTGTTCTGCCTGCTCTCCGGTGGGTTAGACCATGCTGTTCCAGCTCCCTTCCTGGAAAAGGGCCAAAGCCACAAAGTCTTCTCAGGGTGGCTGGGTGAATGTGTCTTGCATCGATCCTCCTGCAAACTCAGCCATGCACAAGTGCTCCCTCTGCTCACAGGAAAGCCTATGGGGATGCAAATGAAAACAGCTGTGAACCCCACAGTGTGTTTTAACTCTGAAAACACCCACACGTGTCTTCACGTGGGGCTATTTGCTCTAGCAGAGAGCACTATAACCACAGTCATCTTTAAGCTACCCTAAAGCCTGCAGGGGCCAATCATCTGCACTACAAGCACTTACCTCAGTCCCTGCATCCCCCTCCATGCTGAGCAGCTTTATGGGATATCAGTCTTTCGCCTGTCTGTGCCCTGGTCCTGCTGTTGGTTCCACACCTGTGCAGCCATGCAAGGCTTGAGCAGAAGAGAACCTCTGGTAGCTGTCCTAAATTTCCTGCTTGCTACATGTTCTTGTCATAGCCCACAAGTGGAGCCAAATTTAGTTAATGAGAAGAGTAACCCCTAGAAAGTTTTTGATTTTTTGTGGTGCTAAGGAAGGTATCTGTGTAAAGTATAAGTACTTTGTGGGTGGCTTTGTGTGGTCCACAAGCTGTGACAGAGATGGGACTGGCTCATGTAGCTTGGTTTGGGTGAAGGTGGCCTAAAGGTCATCTCTAAAATCAAAGTAGAGTTCTCCAGTCTCTTAACTCTCTCTAGGAGTGGGAAGGAGGAGTGAAGCCTCCAGCTCCCAGAGATTAAAGGCTTTTCTTGCTTTAGGTGTTGTTAAACAATAGCTTCATCTAAGTAGGTCCACCCCTTCCACTCATCACTTCCTGACATTCAAATCACACATCTTGAAAACAATATATCCCTACTCAGCTAGACCACCTGACTGCACATGCCAGGTGAATGCCAAGCCTTGAATTTCTTTGGTCACATCAAACAAAACCATGTCATTTAGCATCAGATTTTAATGATGTCTTCTGCTCTGTGTGTCCATGACCATGGGAGAAACCAACTCCTATGGTGCCTCCTTAGCACCTATGGTGCCTCCTTAGCACTGAGCCCCAGTCTGGAAGGGCATAGACTGACTGATTCATTCTTCAGTTTCAGGTCTTCCACAACAGGAGAGAATAATCCCTCCTTTTCCCCCAGACAGGCTGTTATTTGAGCCACCTCTCTTGCTTGTCTCCTATTTTGTGCTTTCGGAGGTGATGTTTAAGTCCATTATCTCTGCGTTTGTGCAGTCCAGCTGTGGAAGCATCCTTTCCACTGCCAAGAAGATCCCTTGCTTAGCAGAGGTTTGKGTCTAGACCATGAGAAGATAAGGCCTTCTCCATGGAGGTGAGAATGCCTTCTGCAAGAGGCACAGATCAGCAGGCGATAGGGCAGTGTGATGAAACTGCTCATGGGGGCCACTATAGTGATTGCCAGTGTCCCTACCCTGCACCAATGCCCACATGCCACTGTTCCCGATTTCTTGTTATGCCATTTGGTACCATTCCTGCCATCATCTCTTAGAACCAGCAATTAAGCAGTTGGCTGACCCCAGATATCCCCAGGTTATGTAGTATATGAAGTTGCAGGCATAACAGGAGCAATTCTAAACAAGTTATCCCCTCTTCTACTATTGCCATGGTACTTGCATTCAAAGTGTCAACTCTCACCACAGCTACTGACTGAAAAGAAAAGAAGAGAAAAGGAGAGAAAAGGAGAGAAAAGAAGAGAAAAGAAGAGAAAAGAAGAGAAGAGAAGAGAAGAGAAGAGAAGAGAAGAGAAGAGAAGAGAAAAGAAAAGAAAAGAAAAGAAAAGAAAAGAAAAGAAAAGAAAAGAAGGGAAAGGAAAGGGAAAAGAGGTGTGCATAGTTACTATCACTAGATTGCCCTACAGTGCCCATAGCCAGGCAGTTATTGTCTCTAATACTGTTGTACACTCAACTCAGTCACTGTCTGAGTGTCAAAATTTCTGGGAATAACAACCCCAAGAAGCATGGGTGGGGTGGGTCCCAGTGGTGAGGGTTCAGTGTTCAGTCAGTCACGAGTCCAGATATTCTCAGACTGTGCCAGGCAAGGGCCTCTCTAGATCGGCTATATTCCCTTTGGCACATCAGCCTATGTACATTTCCTGCAAGTTCCTGCATGTTCACCTCAAATAGCCTGACAGTGCAAAGAAGGTCTCATCTATCAGGAAATAAATTTAAGCTATTTGCAGAATGAAGACCCTTTGGCATTATCACAATTATCCATCCAACCCTACTAGATGTCCTCATGCCATCCCTGAAAAAAACTCTTTTTAGGTCTGCTTCAGCCTTGTTTTCCTCCTTCCCTCCCTACCTCACATCTTTAGTTCAGCTCTTGTCCAGTTCCGAAGGTCCACTGCAGTACTACCCATGATAATGCAAGAAAAGACGTCCTCAGCAGCTGATGCTTGTCCACCTGTCCTGTCTGCAGTCAACACCAGGGTGAAGGGCTGCCAATATCTCCTTAGCCTGCTAGGCTGGAACTGACTCTTGCAAAAGAGAGTGGGTGATGTGATGGCATTACTCTGGGTCAGTGCCAGGGTCTGACTGACCATCTGTGACATGACAGTTGTGATTTGAGGAGGGCAGGGAGAGAGGGGAGGTCATTCTGCAAGGAGCGTGGGTGGAAGTAAGGCTGTCCATCTGCCTTATATTAAGCACTGACAACATACAAATGTTTGGTGACTGTGGGCAGATCACAGCATATCATACTTTTTTTTGCCTGGACAAGGCTGGAGTTAGGCAATCACTTTCCTGTTACAAACCATGATCATCAGCATAGATGATTTGCTAAGAACCATCTCTCTAAATGGGGTGTGTGAAGGAGAGAGGACTCAGACTTGTTGGCAAGGAGTTGCTTTCTGCTCCCAACACAGCCTTCCACTCCAGCAAGGCTTGCTCCTTAAAAACAATGAGCACCTGAAAAATAAGTGCAATTACAGAGAATACAAAAATCCTCTTAAAATAAACCAGGAGGGAGTTGTGAACCAGTGACTGTGCACTTTGCAGGGAATGGAAATGCAGCCTGCTTCTGTGCCAAGTCTTGATGGCTTCATTCTGCTTTGTAAGGCTCTTAACTCTTGTGCACCAGAACCAGCCTCTCTCCAAGGACAGGAGTGGGAGAGGTTGAAAAGTGCCCCCCATAAGCAGTTCCAAGTATTTAATTCCATTTTAAAAATCCTTTTCAGACTAAATTCTGCTCTAGGATTTCACAGCAACAGGGGTTATCTGTCCTTGGAGGAACCCAGGTGAAGCCAAACACTGCCAAAAGCAAATGCCTCCCTGCCTCTCCAAGTCCCACTGCAAAAGCACAAAGTCACTGTCTCCATATTAACATTTTATAGAAAAAAGTAAATCACCCAGAAAACACTTCCATACAGAGAACTTCTGCGTTCATGGCTCCCCTCACTAAAATCCTCATTAGCTAGTGATTTTCCCTGATGACCTTAATTCATCAGGGAAACCTTCCTGTGAATAAAAGGATATCTCCAGGACCACGATGCTGGGGAAAGAGAGCTAGGCATAGGGAGTTTGGGGGAACTGAGTCCTTGGATTTAATTACTGCATGGTGTCACAACATCAGGGTACTTGCTGGTCCCAGGCAGTTTGGGGATGAAAGAAGCTCCCTGAAATCAACCTGCAGAGGTGACTGAAAGGCTGGCAGTAGCATGAGGCTGAGGTTTATCTTTCTTGGGGAGGAAAGGGGGTTCTTCTATTAGACATCATCCTGCAGCCTGACCAGCAGCCCCACCATGAGCAGAGGTGGGGCAGGTGGCTTGTGCAGTGCCACCGGAGCTGTGTTTGCTGGGTAGCCCCCAGCGCCACTGCTCACTGCACTGGGTTACTGCTGTACATGCTGTCTGAACAGATCTGGCTGGATAGCATGTACCTCAGCAGCAGCCCTCCCCATAGGCCACCCTTGACTGCATGTCCCCACCTTGTACCTCCCACTCTTCTCTTACGTAGCTCCACTTTCTCCTGTCCTCCCACCCCATGTGCATGGGGCCTCACCTGCTGGCATGGCAGAGATGGGGGAGCACTGCAATATTGCTGTCCTGTCCTTACGAGAGGGAGAACTCTTGATATCTCTCTGATATCCCCTCCTGTCTTCACTGCAGCTCTAGGGGGGCCATAGCCCCAAAGGAGATGTGTCTTTGAGCATGTCTACACCACTGTGACCACAGCTTCCACCAGCAAGCCTGAGCTCATCTGCAGACTGCAGCTGCAGTGTTGGAGAAAAGCATGGTCACAGAGGCTGCTCCAGAGGCAGCCAGCATTGAAGGATCTCTATGGATGTGCCAGTTGTGTCCGAGCCTGTCAAAGAATCTCTGCTACTTTCCCCCATCACAGTGATGCTTCTGGTCCAGCTTCTGAAGGAAGTCCTAATTTTTCTCCCTGAATCATGAACCTCAAAAGACTTGGATAATCAGGGAAGGTACAGTTCAGTATGGTACAGTATGGTATGGTACAGGAAGGAAAGGGAAGAGTGGGAAGGCACCCTTAGGCCACTGAAAAAATAGGTTCCTGTCTTCTCCTTGCCTCGGAGAGGGTGGGGGCATGGACAGTTCCCCATCTTTGCTTCCATGAAGGACAAACCTTTCCCTCAAACCCCCATCTCAGTGCGAAAGCACATCACATGGGAATGTTGCCTTAACTCTGTTGATGTTTTAGCACCTCAGTGTACAGGACAGCTCTGTACATCAGGGAGACCTAGTTCTCTTACCATGCCCAACTTCAGACATCTCTCAACTCCTTCTTACTGAGAGGATTTGTGTCACCTCCAGAGAATGAGCCAGAGAGTAGGCAAGGGCAGCATGGAAGCTGCTCAATTTTGACTCTGATTGATGAGTAGCAAATGGCAACTGATCCAGCAACAGCTGCTGATCAGTTCTCTGTGTTCCTCACCAAAGCAGCAGAATAAAAAAATGTTCCCACTGATGGTGTCAGCCTCTTCTGATTTCGGAGGGCTCTGTGCTTTCTTTCTCTCTTGCCTTTTTTTCCCCTCAAGCTTTTCTCTTCCCTTTTTTTTTCTTTTTCTTTTTCTCTTTTTTTCTCCTCCCTCCTCCCCCCCGCCTTGCAGTCTCTGTTCTTCATCCATTATTTAGGCTTTTCTGACTGTAACAGCAACATTCGCCTTGTATACCTTGTGTGGGGTTTAAAATATAGATAAAAGCAGAAGGTCGGACTTGAAACACAGATTCTGACGGTTGCTGCTGACTTTGTCTGGAAGCTACAAAATCTTGAGCTGTCTGTGCCCAGTGATGGTATTGGTACAATTGTTTTTTTTTTCCCTCCAGTTGATATTCCTGCAAACTGTCTTGGTATTTGATGTGTTCATTCAGCCTTTCAGTTTCTAAAAGTTCTGGGACCTGGCTGGCTTTAGGATGGGGGAACTGGATTCATGTAACTTTTGCTTCTAGGCCCAATCCTGACTTGACATAGTAGTGCCTGGAAATGCTTACTGCTCTCCTCTCTAAAATGAGTTGGTGAGGAATAGACAGGTGTCTCCATTCAGGATCCAGAAGGCTCTAATTGGCACCTCCAGTAGGAGATTCAACAAATCTAACGACTTTCCCTTTCAATTATAAATGCCCATGGTTTTTTTATGTCTGCTTTCTTCCACCATCCAGCAATTGGGTTTTGAGGACAAATGTTTGTGGGAAACAAATTTCAAAGTCAATGTATGAACAGTCCCAGAAAACATACTTTCTATTTGAATGGGAACAAGACAGCCAGGGCATCCATCCAACCAGGAGACAGAGATATGTCATGTGATATAGCCAACCAATTGCAAATGAGTTCCAACTTTGAATATTCATGATGGATCCACAGATCTGCTAATGAGACTGACTACAATTGATGAACAAAAGGAGATTGCTAACCAGCTGGGGACATTCCTCAAGCGTAGAAAAGAGGTGAAAGTCAATGAATCAAGTCCTGCTTATGCATTATTCACCAATACCTGCAGTGCAGAAAAGTATATTGTATGAAGAACCAGGAGGGCCATCCTCCCTGAACTGAATATCTTACAGATTCTTCCACATAATTACTTTATTCACCTTATTGATACCTGAATGCAAAGGCCCTGTGAAAGACGTGTCCTGCAGAAGGATCTCAATAAAGAGACTCCACCTTTTGATGATTAGGAAGGATCCTAGGGAAGAAATCTTCTCGTAAACACTATCACATGCCACATCATGTGGCACAGCCGTCAGCAGCAAGGACTTACCCAAAGAAAGAACTGCAGTTATGTTAGTTAAATATGTTAGTTTTGCTGCATAAACTAGAAGAGATGGGGATGTGCAAACCCTCAGCTGGACTGCTGATGAGTAGATATATGGCTGCCTGTCCCTTGAGGCATTGCTAATCCTCCGACATGGGGAAGCGGATGAAGGTGATCCTTGAAAAAGCTGCTTTTTTTCCATGTTGATGAGATTCATACAAGCAGAGAAAAAGACTGACTGACGAAGAGTAGCAAATGCTCTCAAGGGTGGCTGAAATGTTGCTTTAAATGGTGAGGACACTGATGGTGGAATGCCAGCCACGCCAGCCAGCATTTCATGGGAGCGGGGACGGAGGGTGAAATCCCTTGGTTTTGCCTGCTGGGATTTTAACATGACATATTCTTGCAATAAACAGAGTATTTACAGAGAAAGAAAGAACTGGTTCAGCTAAAAACAGACCCAAGACTTCCAATGATCAGCTGCAACAGGAGCTTTCTCCGAAGCTGTCTCTTTCCAAGCCCAAGGCCTGCACCCATTATTCTCTTTATCATTTGGCTTAGGCAATGTTTGACCTTGCAGGGATCTGCAGGCTAGGTGTGAGTTTCAGCCTGGAAGCATTTAGGTCTGTGCCAGCAATCATAATAGCGCTAGATATTTTAATGACAGGTATTGTTAAAATGTCTTCATACCCCATCTGGCACTCTCAAAATAACTTTTTCTCAGTATAGCCTGAGAGAAAACTTATCTGTCGGAAGAAGGCTTGCTGTGGTTTCTTGCAGGTGCTGTCCTTACTCAAACAGGATTTGGAAGGAGTCTGAGAGCCTCTCATCAGCTTTTACGGATGTTGGATCATTTGGGGCACTACTGACCCAACAAAACTATGACTCTGAATACAGTTTTGGTGAATGAGAAATACTAGACAGTCTTGTTTCCTGAAGGGAAGGACAGCTACTACATTTTTTTGCATCTGAAATACCTCAGTTAGCACTTCTTCTCTAAAGGCCAAGTTGTACAGGAGATGAGTGATATTGGAGCATGGATCAGTCTGTGCTGTGTGATTACAATAGCTCTGGAGATGGCTGATGAGACATGGTCCATGAGCAAGTCCATCACCAGGGAGCTGTATTTTCCTTTTCCTCTCAACTTTCTGGACATGGAGCATTTCCCATCAATGTGTCTACAACTACAGAGCATCTGGCAGAGGTGTTACACTGAACATGAGAGAAAAGATACACAAAAACAATCACTTACAGGACAAATAGAACAAAAAATGCACCATAAAAAGATATGCCCAAGATCAGTGGCTCCTGGTCTGCCAGTATTCCTGGATGTGGGGACCACAACAGCACTGTGTGGATTGAAATTGGCCTATTAGGGGTTTGTGGGGCCTTCAGAAACAGCACAGAGGAGCATCCCTGAAGTACCCGAGGTGACGTTCTTAACTCATCAACAGGCTGGCCAAGCCAGGTCTTCACTTTGTTCTTCCCAGGATCCTAGAGATTAAAGGGAAATAAAGAAATAAGACTATCAATAAATCCAGGAATCACAGCACTGCTAATCAGAACTGATTAAACTGAACATTAAACTCAGGGAGTCTTGCATGAGGAATATGGGACTCTTTTTTTATCTATACAAATGTCTCACTTTGAATCTTACTAAATTCCTGGCCTCAGTGGTAGGCTGGCACTGAATAGTTATCCACTTAAAAGTGCCTACTTTCCACCCATGTTCAGTACATTTGGGAATCTGTTTCCATTCTGATGCTTTGAATTTCACTTTTTGACACCTAAAGCTAGGTGACTATCCTCATACTTAATCACCAAAATATAAAATCCACTGAATATCCTACTGTTCCTGCTGAGATTGATAAGAACTACAAGTGCCCAGTGCTCCAGCATTTTTATCAAGAGGGCTTTTCTCTGAGAGTCAGTGACAAAAGTCCAGCATCCCAGGTTCAGCTTCATGCTTTCCTACTGTTCCTAGTCCTGCCAGATACTGACTGCCTGATGATCTTGCTGATGGCTGTGGGCACTGAAGACACCCCACATTTCCAAGATCAGGCCCTCTGCATGCAATAATCTCTCAGAAGCCTGGATGTTACTTTTGTTTTCTTCTGCTGGTACTGTCCATTTTGCCTTTGGCAAGCATTGATTTTCCACAATTCCCTGAAGCCCTTATAAGGCAGCTGCCAACACGGCTCCCTCGGCTCCCTCGTGGGCCACTTCTTTTATTTGTTGAACAAAAGAATCATCAACATTGTCTTCAGTGATGTTTAGCGAGTTCAGTCCGGGACTAGGATGCTGAGCTCCCTCTCCTGGCTGCTGGATCAAAAAGAATAGCTGAAAAGTCCTTCATGCCTAGCAAATCTGAATTGCTGGGCTCTGGCCGAAGAAAGAAAAAACCCTTCCAGATGTTTTGCAAACTTTCAAATTCAGCATCTTCCTCCCCAAGAAATGTGTTGGAAAAAAGTTCAAGTGGAATGTTTTGGAGTGAAGTATTTTTAATTATCTACGTACTGTGCCTGTTTCCCCTTTTCTCTCATCTATCACTATTAGCAAACAGATCCCAATGGACAAATAGCATTGACAGTCTCTGCAGAAAATCCACTGTTGTCTTTCACTGTCAATTATCAGTTAAATGGTGCTCCATGAAGAGAGTGCGGAAAAGAAGGACAAGCCATATGCTGGCCATCTTGGTTTGGCAGGGCAGAGAAAATTCCCACTTTTCTTTCAAAGAAAGAGAGAGTTAACTTTTCTCTCAGCTACTGTCTGAAATCAGCACAGCCAATTGAGGAGAGAAGTGTCTTTTGTCCCCTCCTCAGTCCCTGCTTCTCTTATGAACAACCTGGAAGTGCTCACACTTTTCCTGTTTCTGCCTCTACTGTCCCCTTTCAGGTTAAGTAACATGCCAGCTCTTACGTGTACAAGGAAGAGTGAACAGAGCACATCCACTACCACACACATGTCTGGATTTCGTATCACCCTGTCATGAGATGTGGCCAGTGAAGGTCAGGACAATGTGGCAGTTGTTGGGGTTGGACCCTCTGTTCATGGGTGGCTAGCCAGAGATGGTGTCTGCAGGAGCAGTGTGATCCTTATGGGAGGCAACAAGCAGCATTCAGGGCTTGAAACAGGAGACTAAAGAGATCAGTACTCTCAAACATACATGCCTTTTCCACACACCAGCACACTCTACTTTGTACTCAGACACTATGCACTGGTGTCTTTTGCAACAGCACTGTGAGATTTGTGGGTGCATCCTCGGTGAATGTATGTATATCCTGAAGACAAAGAAAARCTTTTAATCTTCCCATGATATGGTTACATGACCAACCTCCAGACTAGTTCAAGTCTAGAAAGAATAACAGTATTTATTACCTTTGGAAACAGTGACAGCCTCCTTTAGCAACACAGGTCTAGCAACTCCCTGGGATGTCATGTGGGTTTGCCCAGCTATTGCGCTGCCAGCAGTCCCCATGAATTGTTCGTCAGCTGCCACATGTTCTTCAGCTTCCATTCCCAGGAAAAATCAAGGAGCAAGCAAATAGCCATCATGCTCCAAGACCAGTTACCATATGCCAACATCCTCGGAGCTGTTTAGAAAGGGTTCAGGTCAGGACACAGCCCAGACTGTCAATGGTATAAAAATGAATTCCTCTTGCTCACAAGCATAGGTGAGCCACTCCATACATCTGTTCTGGACCATTTGACATGGCTGACCATAAGGCAACAATCTTGACATAGCCAGAGGATGGACTATTGCTCTGCTGGTCATCTCACATGCATCAACATATGTGTGAGTAGAGAATACCTTGAAAGTTTGCATCTTAGCTAAAACTGTGATCATCAGCTCATTTGCCCAAATCTTTCCTTTCCTTGAGGCAATTTCACTGTTTCAACCCCCTTCTCAAACAGGATGTAGAAGGACTAGAAAAGGTACAGAGAAAGGTAATAAAGATGTCAGAGGTACAGGATCATTTCTGCTTGATGAACAACTAAGCTGTCATCCTTCTTCCTTCAGCTCTGCTAACCTTGTGACAGAGTATCTACAAATCTTCCCCACCCTATTCCTGCAGCTGTTCAATACCCTACACCTTTCAACCTTTCTCTTTTCTACCACAACAACTCACCTTTAGCAACCTGGTTTATCTTCTGTAGTCCATCATAAGGGCTTTGGGGGCAGAAAGGAACTGGCCCAATGAAAAGTGTGTGACCTGAAGGCAGATGGATGTTTAGGAAGGGGATATGTGCCAATCCTGGAGCTGGGCACAGACACAACAGAGTGTGGTCATACTCACATTCTCCAGCTTCAGGGAGGATCCAGGGCGGACAGGCTGGGTGGCAGATGTTGCTTGCATGAGCTGCAACACCTTCCCATTGGTTTCTCTCAAGGCCAAATCCTGCTTGAGCTAGACTTGTTCTGACAAGACGGGAAAATGAGCTTCACAGCATAGCGATAAACTGCTCAAAGGTGGAAGAGGCTTCCTATGTAAAAAGGAAAAGAAAGCTCAGCAACAAGGTCACCTCCATTGCCTCAGGCAATCTGAGGGATGACAAAAGTTGAGACATGTAGCATATCGGCAGAAGACAAAAGCCATCCCTGGAGGGCAGAAAGACAGGGGGAGTGCATGGCATACAAGGAATTTAATGTAGGGAAAGCCACACCAATTGCTGCCATTTAAAGTACACTCTTGTGTGTATAACATAAGATAATGGTTCACAGAGGCCTTGACCATGATTCTTAGCACTATTTATGCTCCAAACCCGGGCACTGAATCCCAGCAACACTGATGGAGGGCAGGTGACCAAGTGGCACCTAGGAACATAAATAATTTGGGGAATTTGGACCTTTTCTCTAGTCCTACAACCTCTTTCCACTCTGCCTGCACCATCAGAGTCTGTTAGGGATGGACAGGAATTTGTAATGAACCAAAATAAAAGGCTCAATGAGCCTTTCCTAGCATCCAAACTGCACCAAGTACATAGGGAAACAGTTTAGCTTTTTCCAGGAACAGGATTATTTCTTTCTGCTAAGAACTTGTGTCTGTCCCTTTCCACAGTTCCAATGATTTCTTAAGGCCAGAGAGCTCAGGGCAACTGCTGTCTTGTTTGGCCTAGAAGATGGAAGAAACACAAATGGCCTGAAAGCCAACAGCATACAACGTGCAGCTTTAATGTGAGAGAACAGCAGGGATGTGCACAGGGCTGCTGGAGACACACAGGAAAACCAAATGGAGGGTGTATAGATCAGTGCTGTGAGTTTTAGCAGAGCAGAAAATTGGACATTACTCAATGCAAAGTGCTTGGCACAGATGGAATAACTGGGAATATGTTTCAGGGTAGCACTGCAGATTGCACCAATATGATGCATCTGGAATCAGAGTCGTGGACACAGGATGGCCTTCTTCGTTTTAGTGCTAGGACACAGATTCACCCAAGCTCTGCACCAGAACAGYGAAGAAAAGTCTCAGACATGCTGATTCAGTGCTTTGCAGCTGTGAGTGCTCTGAAGGCAAGGGGGTGGGTGGGTAATGAGAAATAAAGTCTGCACTCTGCAGCAGGCCAAGTCATCCTGCACCAGGATGTCAATGCTTTTCTTCAGGCTACTGGGGCTCAGCTGGCTGCTAGGCTCACTCAGCAGCATTGCCTGAGCTGCTTCTTGTCTTGAGTGGGTGCAGTGTGTCAGCACAAATATGTCTGTAAAGAAAAGTAGCATTTTGTTGTGCCTGGAGGGGGCTGGGCTGGAAACTCCAGGAAGGAGGACCTCACCTAGCAATCATCTGAGGACAATGGTGAAGGCAAGATTTGCACAAGGAAGTTGGACTCTGAATAACCATAGCATTTCAGGAGGATTCATTCAGGCACCTGAATGACTAAGCACAAAATCTTCCCATATTCTTTTATCACCCAAGTTCTTTTGAAAATCCTCTCCTGGGTGCCTAATTCACTTGGGATCCTTTAAGATCTCATCCACAGAACAAGAGTGTGCAAATAAAAGAAGAGTTAAAGTGGTATGTGGTCAAGGTGGAAGCTGGTACCGCAGCAATATCTTTCAGTTGTATTTCCCCTTTCTATCATATGCATTTAAAAGCTTTTAAGAAAACAATCTATTCCTTCTGCTGGCAAACCCGGTGCTGGGCTGTTCTTTGGGTTCTTAAATCATTTTAAAATAGAGAACATTGTTGTTTTAAAAGCCTTTGCTCTCTCCTGGATGCAGGAAACCTCAGTGCAACTCAGCAAAGCTCCCTGCACTTGTGAGACACCAACTCAGGGGCTTTCCAGGGATCCATTACAAGACAGAAGAGGACTGGGCACTGCCTGACAATGACAATGCATTGGTACAAGCAAGGGTTTTCTCACTACATCATTGCTAGATTATCCAACAGCACTGTGTCTATTGCCCAGACCTTCCTTTTTTTTTTTTTTTTTTTTTTTTTTTTTTTTTTTGTCATTTAATCTATTAGCTCTCTGTGCCTCTAGGTACTATTAGCTAAGCTGCTTAGGGAAAAGAATGAAAGCTGCAAAATTCAGCTTCAGAGAGTGAACGTACCCAAATTCCTGGTTGTTCGGGCAGGGCTTTGGCTGAAATGTCCTTTATCCTGCCATTCTCATCCAGACTTTGATTTCAAGCCCAGGCTAAGTTTCAGTTCTCCAGCTTTACCCTTCATGCAATACACCGTCATGTACTCTCACATAGAGGAGCAGGGTGGTGAACTGGGGACCTTGTGAAGACCCAGAGAGTAGTACCCCCTGTTGAGGGATGGGAGTGCATCTGTTATTTCAGCTTCCCCTTGCCAACAATACCTGAAACAGTCACTTTCAGCCATTCTGGCAGTACTTAGCAGCAGGGAAGCTAGCATGTTCCTCCATAGGACAACCAGCCACCCCCTCTTGGTCCTGAGGTAGCGGGCATGGACAGGTAAAGGTCAGCCACCTAGTCACCAGACAAAAGGTTTGCAGACTTCTGGACACAATTTCTGTGGGCTTTTTGAAAGCATGTGTAGGACCAGTTCCTAGTCAGTTTAAATATCAAGCATAACAACGTATGTGGCACGTACCAGGAAGAAAGAGACTAGAGGAGTCACTAAGGACATCATCAGCCTGTGCAGTCAGGGCTTCAGTACCTCCAGACACCATCCCCTTAATAACAGTCCTTCCTGGGCATTAATCAGCCCTGGCGCTTGACACATGCTGAGGGCATTAAGAGTGAGGTTATTCACTCACAACCAGCAAACTAGACAGCCAAATGATGGCTCCATTGCCTTGGCATTACCCTGGCTCATTTATCCCTCCAGGACACATAGAACATCCAAGAGATGTCATTGTCCTGATTTCCCCCTATTTCTCCTGCACAAGATACCTGGGGAGAGTGACTGGAGACTGCCCCTAATATAGCACGGGTATTCCATGCTCACCTGCCCAACATATCCATTATGGGAGATCCCAGTCCCTTTACCTACTCACCACTCACTGGTAAGGAGAAAAATTCTTCCCGTTTTCCCATCAGAATCTCTAAATCAGCAGCAGACCTTGGAGTCAGCCCACCTTCCCTATGCAGTTAGGGAAACTTTAGTCTTTGACTTGTTTTTATTATGTTTTGGGCTGTTGCTGGAGGTTTTATATTCCAGGTCCCTATGAAAAACCTGCATGGCAGCTGCATCCTGAGGAGTCAGGATGCCTGTGCAGTGCAACAAGTGGCCTGCAGAGCAGGACTGCCATGCTCTCTCCACTGGGAAGCAATTTCTGCTCTGGTGTTCAGAGGATGTCAGGAGAGAGCATGACTGAGACTTCACAGCCTGGAGGGTCTCCTGTGGGTCTGGAGAGCAGACAAGCCTCTATTTCTGTTTTGTTTCCCACATTACAACTGCCTTAGCATGTGGAAGGCAAAACTTTTTCGGTGGAGCAGCAGACAAGCAAGAAAACTGCCATGCTTCTGGGATGCTGAGAGCAGTATGGAAACAGCATAGCTCAAGCTGGGACAGAGGCAGGATGAACCCTGAAGGTTAACAAGGGAGCAGAGCAAGAGGTCATTTTTACCAAGTGCAGTCAGAGCTGCACTTACTATATCAGCTCCCAGCAGGAGTGAGGAGTCTGCTCTGAATGCAGCACAGCATGGCAAAGACAGAGAGTCCGTTCTGCTTTTCCCTGTGCTTCCTCCACCTACTCCAGGGTGTTTGCTGAGTGACACAAGGGACCCCTTTTCCTGCTGCCCTCCTCCAAAAGGGTTTCGAGGTCATCTGACGGGCCCATCTCTGAGTTGCTGAACTTTCTTTGCACTCTGTCCTGGTGCTGCCAGGGATCCTCCCTCTTGTCAGCGCTTGTTGGCTCATTTATCTGCAGGATCAGTTGTAGCCATATTGATTTTTCCTCTCTCCCTCTCCTCCCCGTGTTTGCTTTTTGAATTATGCAGCGGTGCAGTTTTTCCTCCTTGCGAGGAGTGAGTGAATTGCAGAGGATCAATTGAGCCCTGCCATAGTTTAGTCAGGAATCCCCAGTAGGGGCCAGAAGAGAGAAAGGAGAAGGGAAGATAATGAAGACAGGGTCGATCAATCCAATCGTGGTGCAAAAGAAAGAAAGGAAAAGAAGAGAGAAAGGGGTTTGAATAATCAGTCAGTTTTCCTCATGCAGTTCTCAGATCGCCCAGTCTCAATCAATAATCAACTTTGACACTCATTGCTTCAGAAACAAACACACAAAAAAAATCCCCCTAAACTCAAATAATGTTGTGCTTTATAGCATAAGAATAGCCAATGATGCCCTGGTAAAGATGAGGATAGGGATAAGACTTCTTCCCCTTCTTCCTCTTTGCTTTTAAAAGTACATATTATGAAGGCTGAGCTGAGATGAAAGGAGAGCAAACAGGGCTTTTAGTAGTTTTGTTGTTGCAATTATTTTGCCAATAGTAATGATTTCAAGACAGGATGGAGGATCTTTGATGCTGTGCTGGTTACGTGGAGGGGTGGGCAGAGAGTCACTGTGGTTGTTCCAGCACCACATGCAAATCTGGAAGGAGAGGAATCCTGGGGGATGTAACCAGACATTAGCTTTACTTAGCTTAGAGCATGCAAATGAAACATGAGAAAGTGCCTGATCGAGGCACAGTGACCACAGTTACCCATGGAGTCTGTGTGTCAGGATTGCACACAGCAAGGGACACTTTTAACCATTCACCTCAGTGCCGTGCCTGGAAAGCTTAACCAGACTTTCAACCCCTTCAGCAAGGGGCAAAACCACAGCTTACTGATTTCAGGAGGACTTTTCCATTCTTTGCAATGAACAAAACTCCCTCTGCCTCACACACCTATGCTTAAATTAAGGCTCTACAGGCAGCAAAAATATTTTGCAAGGTTTTTAGAGATATTGCTCCATCTGTGTCGTCCCTCACTCTGAGAGCACTGTGAATTGCTTGGCTTTGCCCTGCAGTAAGCAGTAACCTCCTGTGAGCAGCTAGCCATGTAGTGAGAAATCAGCTCTGCCCATCCATCCTCACACACCTTCCACAGGGTGGCAAAGTGGCTTGTTTGCTGTGCAGTGGCTCACAGCTGGGCCACTGGAGTTATTCTGTTCCCACCACACTTCCACAGGGCTTGAGGAATTAAATCTCTGAGTTTTCCAGGATGCAGAAATTGAATTCCTGAATTCTTTGAATTCTTGCCAGGTGAGTTGAGGAAGAGCTTATCTGTGTCAGGGTTACCTTTATTTTGATAAGGATAGACTTGTTCTGGTTCTTACTCCATTTCAAATACAGCAGTTCAGGTCTAGTTCATTTCCTAAGAAAAGCATCATTTAGATCTGAAAAACAAAGCTGATCCAGTTCCTACTGGCAGATGTTACTTCTTGGCTGATGAGCTCTTAAACATGATGAGGTATTATTTTAATGACATTTGAAGTAGATATGCTGTGTAAAGACTATTTTGTCAGTTTGCTAAATTCATGACAACACCATTATGGACTTCATATACAATCTAGTGCTGTTCATCTTGCTTCCCTGTTCTGGCTCCCTGTCAGCTCCAGGCCTCTTCCAGTTATCCCTAGAATCATACTGTGCCCATCCCTTTTCCCATTAATTAACTCAAGACCTRAAATTACCAGTCCATCATCTGCTGCAAAACTGTGAGACAACATTGGAGGACTACCAACACACAGGTAGTGGAACAGACATCTTTACTGTTCTGCTTCTGAGTTTTCAGTCCCAGTGAGAGCAGCAGTCTGGTTTAGATCCCTGGAGGCAGACAGAGCAATTAACATGAGCTTGCAAGGACACCAAAAATCTGGTAAGCAGTACAGGTATGGACAGGAGGTCTGAATTATTGTCTGTCGTTATTTGGCCTCTATATCAGAGAGACTCCTGTCAGAGGATGATTGAATTTCCTACATTCTAGTTGTTGAAATCAGAACAAGTCTTTCTTTCCCCAAAGTAATCTCAGCTGAACTGAACCTCTCTTTTTTGGTGACAAAAATGCTAGAAGACTTTTTAGCCAAGTTCTTCTAAATTGCAATTGAAGAAGMAGCACAGATAGAGAGAATTATTCCTTCTCTTGTCATTCATGCTGGACTTGACAAACAGGAGTTACATCACCCATCTCATTCATCCTTCCCCACAATGCAGGAGCTAATATAATCCCCCTTATCTACCCCTCTGCCTATATTCACCAAATATTTAGGAACATTATGCCCCTGAGACTTCTCACCTCATCAGGTTGACATTAGCCAACAAGGTCAGAACCTACTAAGGAGAAAGTCATAGCCTGGCAGACACAGGATCAAAAGCTATTGATGGGAGGCCAGGATTGGAATGAGAGTGGAGATGGCAGAAAAACAGTCCAAACTCAAAAGCTTCCCTCATTGGATTCAGATTAATTTTAAAAAGGAAATAATTTCTAAGCCTTGTGCTTCCAACAATGCTTGCCCCACMATTTTCCTGAAGGATCAGCATAAGGATCAGCGCATCTCCAACAAATTAACCCTTTCCAGGAACACTGATCAAGACTCCTTTCATAGAGGGAGTTGCACTACAGGATAGGTAAGCAGCAGAAGAGCAGGAAGCATCTGGTTTCAGGCAATAGCTATGTTGCTGCGTATGCCTTTCTGCCAGCCCTCCTCTCAAGAGCTGCAGGAAGGTAAAGGCAAAGGGGAACAAGGTTTGTAAGCAGGCAGCTCAGTGGGTATGTGGGTTCAGTTCAATGTTTTCCCAGTTCCTGGGGTGATCCTGGGAGCCACTCCAGGCACCTCTGCACCTTTGAGCCTGGAAGCGAGAGACAGGTCCTGGCTGTCAGGACATTACTCAGTTTGCAAACAGCAGAAGAGGACTGGCAGCTCTGCCCCTGCGGCTGGGGTTCAGTACTGCAGGCACTGGGTCATGACACTATCCGGGCTATAAATTCTATTCTGACAGACGGTAAATATTGCTGTATTTGTTGTTCACTGTTGCTCAGTGAGGTAGCATCCTCCCAGGGCCATTTGGGCACCTGCTTGAGTTGTGAAGCCTATAAACCCTGCATGTATATGAATAAATGTTATCAAAATATTTCCATGACTAATACCATGCACTGAACATCATTTATAGTCTGGTTTATCAGAGCTCAGCTATGCTATGTGTAGGCCAGGTGCTGGGGTTCTCAGAGCTGGGTTCATCCAGGGGCAGCCCCAGGAGAAAGTCCTCCCTGAGATACTCCAGTGCCTTAGGTTCTCCTTGGGGCTTGGCTGCAGAGGGTAGGAGGCTAGCCAGCAGCCAGCAGGAAGAGCTGGCTGAGGATGCCTGGAGAAAGGCAAGGCAGATAGCAAAGCTGGGCAGTGAGACCACAGGAAAGGCTAAGGATGGAAATTGCAGATTCACTGAGGGGAAGGGGGGACAGCAAGAGGAAGGGCAGAAGTGAGGCTGTGTTTGTCCCTCTCCCCCAACACAGCATTAGTGAGAATTCACAGAAACTCCTGCTTGTCTAAAAAAGGAAAGATGATGAGGTACAACCCAGTGCTCCCTGGCCCCATCACAATGCAAGGGAGGCCTGTGCCTAGACTGCAGCCCCTGCAACTGGCCTCTTGCTGACCACACAGACAGGACCAAGAATATCCACAGAGCATGTCCCACCACAGCATCCCTGACACCGCTGCTTCCGCATCCTGCAGCCCAGGCAAAACATCTGCTCACACCATTGCTTATAGGACCTGGCCACACCATACAACTTTGCTGGTCAATCCCATCCTGCATGTGAATAATGCCTGGCCACAGCTGACCAGCCAGATATCACACATGAAGAAGGGATGCACAAGTTCTGTGCTTTATTCATATGCAAATGGATAATGAAGGTCCTGCAAGAATCACTATCAGTTTGCCTGCAGGTGTCTGCATGGGTGGTTATACCCATGAAATTATCTGCTCACAGGGAGTCTTTGCCAATGCTGCCCATTACATTTTAGGATGGACCCTGCTTTCCTGTATTGCCACAGCCAAGGTGCTAATAATGAAGACAGATCCATCTGCTTTCCAGCTCAGGCACAGAGATATTTCTTAGATATTTCCTATCACTTTTGCCTGGTGCTTTCCCTTCTGGTCATGAGCACTGTCATTTAAGGTGGCTCAGTCCAAGGGGTTACATAGCTCAAGGGCTTCAACAGGCTTTTGCAATTCAGTGTTCTCTATTAGCTTATTGCCCAGTCCCTCCACAAAGAGAAGGCCACCTCCAGCCCATCCTGGGAGCATTAATCACTCGATTACAACCTCCTGAGGAAGGCAGGAGGCTGGGCCAGTCCTCAAGTAACAGAACGGAAGTAGCTCTTTCCTCTCCTCCTCCCAGAAGTTGTTCCACATTTTCTGTTAATAAGGGCATGGGGAGAGAGAGACAGAGAGAGAAGAGGAGAAAAACTGCTCTAAATTATTCATTGACAATATCATTATGTGTCATAACAGTGTGTCTGTGATGGGAAAGAGTGAGTGTGGCAGGGGCTGGGGTAGCACAGTCCAGGCTGCACAATAGCGAGATCTGATTAAATATTGATGTGCACTAATTGGCTACAGGGTTTCAGGACAGCTTGGGCTTTGTTGGGATCATTTGTATTCTTGCTTTGGAAATGGACCCCCCCACACACATAAACCCAACATTTTCGTATGTGAGTCTTCTCCCTCCTCCTTCTCTTAACATCCACCCTCCCTTACTCCCTCCCCTGCTTCCAGTCCTCCCGATCCCCTTGTGTGTGTACAAATTAACATGATCTTAACCTCCCCTGATTTTCTACAGCACTGACATGCTGCCAACACCTCTGTGCAATTAGGCTAAGCTTGCAGAAACGCTTTTTGGTGCAGAAAACGGGCCTTGCCCTCACAGACTGTCCTCTCTTTGCAGCTATGTCTGACTTGTTTTAACCCTTCTTCTGCTCTTGCTCCCAGAGCAGGTGGAAGGTCCTTCCCCGGTACCTCTTCCTTCTGAAAGGGGCCAGGCCTTGAGATGGAGCTTCTAACAGCTTATGCCTGTAGATCTGAGTGCAAACTTGGGAGATGTGTGTAGTGCAAGGGGCAGTAGTTCATTGTATGTTTGAAGTTTATAGGCCAGGTCATTTCATGGCTTAACTTACAAGATCATGAAGCCTCCAGTACTTGGGATGATCTGTCCACAGCTCCAGCTGTTCTTCTCAGTGTGTCCAATAGATCCATCACCCATTATACAATAGCAGGCTTCCTTTGCCTCTCCTCTTGTCACTCTTAAGCAGGTTGCTCCAGTCTCACTCATCTGCCCTTCAGCTGTTCCAAGCCATGACAAACATCAGTCTGTCATCTACAAGATCTCTTCTTTCAAGGTTGCCAGCTTATTCTCATGGTCAGCCTGAGGTCCTGTCACTCCCAATACCTCGATCAGAGACAGGCTTAGCTGGCTGGAGCGAGTAGCCGCTCCCAGAAGAACCATCTCAATGAAAGCAGTTCCTGTAAGGCTTCCTGCTCTGCTAAATATCTTTACCAGTTAACTGGAGCTGATAGCATTTTTTCTTATCTAAGCTCTTGTTTTTTAATAGTTATGATCATAACACTTTTTTAAAAAAGAATGACTTGCATGAGCTGCAGTATCTTTCAGCTGAATTGTTGAGAGGTATAGTTTGGGGAAAAAGTATCTGTTAACAACATTTCCCAAGTTGCTTTTAAGTAAATTGGATGGCACAGAGTAAAGTAAGGACTGGATGAAGCACCTTGTGTGTTTTGTGTGCTTTCCTGTGTGCTTTGCTGAACTTGTCCAGTAACACCTTGCTGAGTTCTTACTCCACTGAATGAAGACAGAACTTCTCAGTGGAGTCTGGTTAATCCAGCCAACACAGCAAGAACAAGACCTATGTTAACAAGAGGATGGCATATCAACATAAATAAATCTGTAGGACCAAATCTTGGAGTCCATGTTCATTTTCACTGAGGCCTTGCGTGACATGCTTCCATCAAGATCAACCAGTCTGCTCACTTTGATAAAGCACATCAAAATAGGATTTAGGAGAGTGGGCATCATTCTTAGCTTTGTCACTGACTTGCTGGGGGACCGAACATACGTCTATGTTTTTTAATTTCCCTGAGTATCAGTTACGTTGTAAACTCTGGAAAATCTACAGACTAAAGCTGTCTTGTATGTGATGGACTGGTGTGCAATGGTCTGAACTAGCCACACACTAGCCTAGTAATCCACTAGGATGAATTTCTTTGTGCTTTATGATGTTGACTGTTTCTCATGCTTCCCAAGGACAATAATTTTAATTGAAATGTTTCTACATTCCACAGAATTCTTCCAACAAAATTCATGTTGATAGCACTTACTCATAGAACTGTGCAACAATCTATGTAGAAGATGTACAAAAAGCTGAGATGCATACTTCTGTACAGAGAAACACATCCATTCAGTTTGCCTGTTTCAGTCACTGCCTGTAAAACACTGGATTGCAATTTTAAATCTTGCTTGCTGAAATGTGCAAGAGACCCAATTCAACCCAGACAAACCACAGACAGAAGGAGGTGATAATTTGTTAACACCCCCTCAGTGTCTTGGTGACTGCCAGACACTAAATGAAAGGACTTTAATGTTGCCTGTGAATCTGAACAAGGACTCAGAAACTATCTGTTCTCCAATAAGAGCTAATTAAGGATTCTCTGAAATATGGTTTTTGTACAGACAGTCTGAGACTATCTTGAGAAAATGAGTAGTGAGTACATGGGACTGAAAAATGCCAGCTGTGCTTTGCAAACATCTCCATTTCTGTCAAAATCTTACATCACTAGTTTTAGGGCTGCCCTCTGCAAAATGCTTACCCTTTCCAAGATCATGTTTGTTTCTGAGGAAGAGCAATGCCCCAGTTTTTCAGAATAAAACAAAACAGAACAGAACAAAAACTTCTCCATGATAGCTCTATTCCCCCCCCCCCCGATTTTACTATCGAAACCAGAAGATTTGAGGAAAAGAAATTTTCCTTGGAATAAAGAAAAAATAGGGAAAACAAGAAAGATTAGACAAAAATCAAAGAGAACATTGGTCTAATAGGCTGTCAAAAATTATGAAGAATTTTGGATAACTTCACTGGGAATCTGAAGAACAAGAAGCCAGTCAAACTACTTGCATGGTAAGGTATTTTTTTCTTCCAATTAAGGAAGATTTGAGATAAACAGTTAAAAAGCTATGGTAATCCAGAATGAGTTTTTTTAATCTTGCTTCCCATAATTAAATGCTCACTCCATAAATCCAATGAAAAGACACAAGTTTAAGCCAACGTCCATTGAGGAAGATGGAGCCCTTCCAGTGATGCTGGTGCAAGCTGGACTGGTAGAGAAATTGCTGTTCCTGCATACAGCTTCAAGATACAACACTTCTGTCTCTCCTTCCCTGCATACACAGTCCCACTGAAGGCAATACAAAGCACTTGCCTTTCTGGCCAGAAGTAGCTTTTTATTCTGCCCTAACTGCACCCAACTGGTGATACATTAAAAAGTGTTTTATGAGGAGATAAAGTCACTTATCACCCTCTTGAATGTCTCATTCATCCCAGTGCCTAAAGTGACCCCAATTCCAAAGTGAAAAGCTTGAAAGGTAGCTAGACATTCATGGGAAGTAGTAGATTCTCCATCTCACAAGGTCTTCAAATCTGCCTTTGTGCTCTATGGAGAGGTATGTCAGAGCCCAGTCAATGGTCAGTCCCTAAGGGGCACCTCCTTTGGTCCTGCAGAATGCAGTCTTGGATCCAGGCCTTTAGGAAGTACCAGGGGAGGCATGCAGGGACACTTCCCCAGGGCACTTTCCCAGTTCCCAGCAGGATTTGTCTTGGGAAGTTTTTCAGGCAGAAGTGATGTCTTCACCATCTTCATACACCTGGTGGATTTCTATTCTCTGATTTGGCTAGTCACCTTCTGAACTTGCGTAAACTTTTAGCAAGAGCAGTGTGCTGAGGCCAAGAGTGCCACAGCTTCACTATGGCATGTGAGTTACCATGAGCTCTTACTTTTTTTGAACCTACCAGCTGCAAATTCAAGGACCCAGATTCCTGTGTTAGGAGAGGTGATGAGCAGGTATTCCTGTGTCTGGCCCATGACTCTGCTGGTTAACACAGAAAAGGAGAAGCAGGTGCAGTGTCCGTGAGAGATTTGGCTGGCAGCTGGCTAACCTGGGTGATTTCTGAAGTGCCTGTGCTCTCAGGCTGAAGTTTGAACTATTTGTTCCTTTGGTTTAACGATTCTTCCCTCTCTTCTTTGAAATCCTTTGCATTATTCCTTGTAGGAAAAACAAAAAAGAATCTAGTTAGTTTGTTTATTTATTTAGGACTAACCCTTCCTTTCCCTTCTTCATTGAGCAGAGCCCACTTCAAAAGGGGCTGCATGCAGGAGAGTCTCTGGTGGATCCCACAATATGGAGGCAATGGAACGAATGCCTGATTGATTATCAGCAAGGAGCTAAGTGAGATGAAAAATAGAATGATCGGATTCATTTTAAAGGGGAACAGGCCTATTTCAGAGACTAAAATGTCATCAATTTTTTATTAAACAGAATCTTTTCAATAGACAAAATGAGCACATTTGTCCTCACTCATTCACTTATGTTTTCTCTTCTGTTCCCCCATTTCTTCTTTGGTGGAGGTGCCTCCCACATGGAGAAATTCTGCTTTTCCTTTTTATTTTGTGCTCCTGACTTTGGCAAGAGTTGAGGGGGTGTTAAACAGAGGCCTGCACTCCAGGTCAGTAGGACATCAGAACACTTAGGATTATTACTAGTCTGCCAAGCACTGAAATGTGGGCTTCAACTTACCCTTGGTGGGACAGGGCTGCCCATCTGAACTAAGGCATGGATAGCCAAAATATGCAGACTGAGAAACCCAATCAAATTAAACACAGAAGTGCTCTTCAGGAAAATGGGACCTGCCCACCACACACCAACAGTTCCCAGTCAGACCTTTTCTCCTCAGAACCCATCTTAGTCATCACTGTGGGTCCCTCTGGTATCTCACCTCTCCCCTACCTGTCCCCTCTCCCTTATCTCTCCTCTTCTGGTGGTGTGAACAGGGCACCACTCCCTTCAGCAAGCCTGAGGGGTAGCCATCCTTTTGAACTTGACTGCATGCTCTCTTTGCCATGTAAATTGGATCCTGCAACCCTGTGCACTTGCATGTTCACAGGAGACAGGTACTGGCCAAGGCCAACCCCAAGCACTGACTGAAACTGTGACAACAGCTTCTTATCAAGACTCCTGTACCCTTTTCCTTGTGGAAATGCTTTGCCCAATCCACATAAAAAGCCAATGGCACAACTGAGCAAAGATGAGGCTTGGGGGAGTAAGGTCCATTCTCTACCTCTTCTAAAGAGTTCCTGGGTGATCATTAGTCATTGTGTCCTGCTCCTGATGGTGGTAATTGAGATATTCTGTCTCACATCCCCTGTATCCCTTGCCCACTAATTATATAAGATCAAGTGTCCTAAGAGGAATTTGGCATTTCAAAAACTTTYGGGACTTCTCCCTTTTTTTTCTTGCTGTGCATATCTTGCTAATTGGCACAGAGCAGCTCTGGGGCATTGAGGGATCTTTAATTGCAAATACCTGAGTATAATGTTTCCCCTCCATCCAGTGCTCTCCCCTTGCTCTGGAGAAAGATGATCATCAGAAAGACAGAGAGAAGGACGTGCTGTATGATGCTGCTCCTAAGAAGGTGGGAGATACTGGCTTGGCACTGGTACTGCTGTGACTGCTTGTGCAGTGTAATAGCAGCAGAAGCTGCTGCTGCACTGGAAAGCGCTCAAGAAAAGCTACAAGAATGATTAGAAAACATAAGAAGTACAGGACTCTCAGAGTTCAGTCTGACTCATAAAAAAGATATTGGAGAGATGAGTTGATCAGACACAGCAAGAAGCCCACAGCAGAAAAGGAATGTACTAGCAGACAGGTATAAGTTACAGCTGTGGCGTGTGCACAGGGAAGGAGGTGAAGGTTGATGCAGAGATTAGTCAAAATGTCCTGTTAACCAATGTGAGTGATAGCTGGCATCCCAGGACAGGCTGCCAGGGCACATTGCCTGCCTCATGGCTGGAGTAAAAGATAGAAGAGTTTGGCACGAGGCTGGTGTTCAGGGCCAGGACCTGCCATCCTGTAAGTGCCATCCCCCACTGAGAGGCAGTAAAGAGTAAGGTGATTGGGACAGTCAGCATTGTTTTACCAAGGGTAGATCATTCCTTATCAACTTGACTGCCTTCTGTGTTAAAAAATTGAATTTGTGGATGAGGGGAGAGCAGTAAGTCATTTAGCTCAATTTCAGCAAGGCTTTTGACACTGTCTCCCACAATATTCTTCTGTTCATGATAGAATATCATGGTCTGGATGGGTGGACAACCAAAAGGGTAAGACAGTGTGTGATTGGATGGGATGATTGGGCTCAGAGGCTAAGGTTAATGGGATGCTTGTGAAGCACTGCAGGGGTCTGTTCATGGGCCTGTTCTGTTTAACATCATTATCAGTGTCCTGGTGGAGGTGGTGGACTGCACCCTCATCAGTTTGCAGGTAATACCAAACTGGGGGGGGACCGACTGATATGCTTGAAGGCAGGGCTGCCATACAGAGGGACCCAAACAGCTTGAAAGAATGGGCCAAGACAGTAAGAACAAACGGAAAGTCCTGCCTAGGAAGGAGGAACCCCTTGCAGGAATACAGGTTGGGGAGTAACTGGCTGGGGAGCAGCTCTGCTGATAATGACCTGGAGTCATGGTGGACAGCAAGCTGAACTTGAGCCAGCAGTGTGCCCTGGTAGCAAAGAAGGCCAACGGCATCCTGGGCTGTATGAACAGGATTGTAGCCAGTGAAAGCGACGGAAGTGCTTATCCCCCTCTAGTCATTAGCTCCCTCCAGTACAGGAAAGGCATCAACAAACTGGAGCAAGTTCACTGGCCGGCCACCAAGATGGTTGGGGTCTGGAACACCTGCCATCTAAGGCTGAGGGAGCTGGGCAGAGGGGTCAGCCTGGGGAAGACACAGCTTTGGGGGGACCTGGCAGCTTCTTTACAGTTCCTACAGGGATGTCACCAAGGAGGTGGATCCAGGCTCTTTACAGTGGGGCATGGTGGGAGGAGAAGAGACAGAGGGCATAAGTTGAAACAAGAGAAGTTTAGATTGGCTATAAGTAAAAATTTTCACCATAAGGTTGCCCAGAGAAGTTGTGCTGTCACTCTGCCTTTGGACATTTTCAACACCTGACTGGATCAAGTCCTGAGCAAACTGGTCTGATCTCATACCTGACTCTACTTAGAGCAAAATCTTGGACTAGAGACCTTCTGAGGTTCCTTACAGCCTGAATTACCGTGTGAATCTGTGAAGTAAATCTACCAAGGCCCTATGCAAACCAAAGGCAATGTTGTGGAGTGGTACAGTTGCTGTAGGGACTGAGGTCCTGTTTTGCAAGGTCAGTTGTTGGGCAGTGTGACAGTGGCAGAGATCATCGCTTCTGGCAGGGAGAGGGGGTTGGTTTGAGGAGGAGAGGGAGAAGGGGGGGAAGGGAGAAGTTGGTGCTCAGTCCGCGTTATAGTTAGGTAGGGGAGAAGGAAGTTGTGGAGTTGATGTGGGAGGTGGAAGGAGCTGTTGGAGCAACCTTTCAAGAGGGGAAAGGAGGAGGGCACATTTTCTCTGTTTAGAGTAAGTTTGAGGCTTGCTGCTAAATCTTGCTGAGGGCTTCCTGCTATCTCAAGACAGCCCTGCCTGGGAACTGGAAGCACTTGGAGAGAACAGTAACACTGGGTGATGCTTCCTAAGCCACAGGGAGACAYGGAGTGTGGCATGTGTTGGAGATGCAGAGAAAGAGCAACAACCAGACACAAGATCCAGCAGGACAGAGCAGCAGGAGAGATGGTCCCACGAAGCAAAGCAGTAAGCTGGAAGGCAAGAGAGCAAAAGGAGGTGGCAAAGGCTTGGGAGTCATAGTGGGGAAGGGGTGGAAGGAGCAGGCAGAATAAACCAATTCATTTCCAAACAACCCAGGATAAGGGTGACTAAGGTTTAGAGCAGCTTTGGGCTCAGCTGGCATCATAGAATCGCTTGAGATGCTTTAAAAGTCACTTTCCATGTACTATGAAATAAACATATAGTGCAGTTCCCCCACCTTACCTGGCACCATGTTACAGACTGTACAACAACTCCTGCTTCTCTTCTCCTCCTCTGCCTTGCTCCCCAGTGGCATTTACTTATTTACAGGTTTAGAAGTGGGTCCTATCATGTGGGCAGCCCAAGCATCATTCAACACCCATGCTAAAAGGTTAAGCAGAATGGTGACAACCCCCTGAACTGGCATGATCTTAGAGGGGTTTTTTCGGTTCCTCCCACTGAGGCATGTCAAAGGAGCCCAGTATTTCTCCATCTGTCTGCAGAGACAGCCGTCCATGTGCAGTGACAGCTGTCTGTCTGCAGCAGGCTGGCATCTGAATGGATGGCTGCATCCTGGCTGCTGTCTTTCAGTCTGTCCTACACGGATGGACAAAAAAAGACTGATTCAATAAAAAGGCCAGGATTTATTCTAACACACGTTTTAATGTATAAACCAGCCTACTGGTTTTCTGATGTCCATGTGTGACAAGGGGCAACCCGTCCTCTCAGTCAGAACTACCTCTGCAAACAACAACATGACATTTGCTACAGTACACGGATGGGCACTGCTTTTATACACTTTGTTCACTATTAATTGCTACTTAATGAGGAATTGAATAAAAGAGAGTTTGATCCACTTGTATTAGAGAGAGAAAAGCTGCTTAGTGGCAGATGTGTGTGCATGTGTGGCTGAGTGAGTATTTGCACTTGTAGTTGGGGAGAGTGTGTATGTATGTGAATAAAAGTGTGTGGTTGTTAATCCACATGTGCTGGAGCATTTGGGTGTGTGTGTGTATGTTGGTGTGAAGGTGGTTGCAGGCATGTGTTTGTGTCTGTGTGACTGATTTCAGCTGTACACTTGATTTTTGTGTGGGCTTATTATGTATTGGGGAATCACTCTGTGTGTGTGTGTGTGTGTGTGTGTGTGTGGTGTGGGTAATTGTGTGCGTACAAGAGATGTGATGGTGTTTCTCACAGGCACTGCCTCTTGTTTGCTATCTTACAGCTTTATCCATGAGCTCCCAGCATAGAGCTCTTGCTATGACTCCCGAATGCACCAGAGAAAAACCCCGCTCACAACAATGCATGTTTAGGATCCATTTACCAGGGGGATTTTCCCCCCTTCTCTTAATCCCTCTTGAGCTGGGAGAATGTGAGCAAAAGATTAAAAAAACACATACAAAAAAGAAAGGGAGAGAGTGAGGGGGAAAGAGGATTTCCTTCAAATCTGCTCTCTCTTCCCATGATGGAGTCTCATTCCCATAATCATTTTGACAGGTGTGCAACGGTTGAAAAGTTGGGGGTACAAGGGCGAAGAGGGGAGGGGGAGTGCCAGAAACCCGCTTTCTTGGTGTGGGCGGCCCAGTGCGCCCAGCTTACTGATTAGACATGACAAGCACACCTGCCATCTCTGCAGCCCTGCAATTAAAGCCTCTTTGAGGTCCCAGGAAGTGACCGCATTAGAAAAGCCCCTCGCAGTCAGCTCCTTAGCATATTTCCAGTGTCATTAGCAAAGCGGCAAAGGCAAGGCACATCGGCGGAGGGCTCTGACATGACCCGTGCTCCCTTCCCGCTCGGGGAGGGGATGCAAAGTGACTTTTAAAGAGGAGTCTTTTTTTTTTTTTTAATTTTATTTCCAAACCCCACTCACCACTCCCTCCCTCCTGCTCTTGGAAATGTTCCATCTTCTCAGGGGTCGTCAGGGGGAAGGGAGACAGAATTCATTAAAGACAGAAAAGAACTTTGCTAAAACTGGGTAGTTTCTGGGAAGAAAAAACAATTCTGGATTCCAGTGTGTATTCTTGCTCTGCTCCCTGCCAGTCTGTCTTTTCTTCTTTCTCTTCTGTTTTGCATTCTCTTCCTCTCCTTCATTGCCTCCCTCTCCCCCTTTCCTCTCCCACATCCTGCTCTTGCTGTTTCCCCTGGGGTGTCCCTTGTCTGGCTGAATGTGACTGCTACGGGTAGCAGGGACCAGATGGTGATCGCCTGGTGCACGGTGTGGAGACCATGGTGGGAGCTGGCTCACCCTTTCAGCACCGCATGAGGCCACTGTTACGGGCATCTCCACTGGACATCCACCCACCCTCCATAGGCAGCCCAGTCCTTCAGCTCTTCTCCAAGAAGGTCACAATCTCCAGGGACATCCCTTCTCCTCTGACACTAGTGGCAGGCAAGACTTTCTCTAAGTATCGCATGGGTTCACAGCACTGCACAGTTCTGTGAGAAGTTTCCAGGCTTATTGTGCCCCCCAAGCTCCAATTCCAGATGAGCTGGGAGGTTCCTAGAAGGACCTTGCCATCCATTGTCAACCTTTATGACACCTCTGTGAGAGGGAGGCCATGTCCCTTGGAGCTTCTCAGTCTTCATCATAAGTGGACTCCTAAATCYAACTCCATTCTTACTCCTTTCACCCTCTCTCCTTGCACCTCCTGACCCTGATCCAGAGACAGGAATCCTTCAATGGCCTTCAGATCCAGCACTTTCTGCCATGCTGCTAAAGACACTTAGAAGAACCTTTCCCTTCCCTTCCACAAGCCCTCTTCTCTCTCCCCCTTTAGCCACTGGCCTTTCTGAAATCTTTCCTCTCTTTCTGTCTACAGCAGTGCTGTCTGCAGCCTGCAAGCCTTTGCTTGTGTATACATCTGGGCTTGCTCTTTGGCCAAGTAAGGCCCTGTTCCTGCCAATACATCTTCTGCCATGACCCTGCCACATTCAGGCTAATCCCTACCACTGCAGAACAGGGTCTTACATCAGTGAGGCTGTAGCTGCAAAGACATCATATCACCATGCAGTACACAGTGAGCAGGTGAGTGTGACTATTAAGTGTAACAATCCTGACAATAATAAATAATGCACATGGAGCATTCCTGCAAAAGCATTCATGGTTGTTACACTCACCTAAGAGGCCTAGGCCTTGACAGAAGAACAAAAGGGTCCCTTAGGGAGCATTACCAACTCCTTCTTGAACAGTGAGGATTAGCAAAGCCATTTTAGCAAGGTACTGATAGATCCTTTCGCTCCAGAGTATCTGAGCATTGTGGACTTTTTAATGGATTCATGCATGTGGCACTGCAGAACTGGGGTAGGGGCTGTCTCCATTTTGAACCGGCAAAGAGAAAGCACATAGCAGATAAAATAACTTGTCCAGAGCAGAGCCCTAGCAACATATCCTAGAGTGTCTCAGGGCTAAAGCTGATACACACTGCTGACCCCTCTGCCCCAGGACATTTTTTCAGCAGGTCACACTCACTGTGGAGCTGCATCAATGTTCTACCTTGAGCAGTCCCCCTCCCTCTGCTGATTAACATCACCCTGTGCATGGCTGCTGCTGATCTCAGTAGGATCTGAACATTAAGACCAGGCTGCACAATGTTGCAACTTCTCCCACCTGCCACCGATTCCTCAGCCTGAAATGAGCACAAGGGTATTCAGGGGTAATTATTTTGGTAACTGATGTGCTTGGCTCTGCCACACATCCCCTTTGGGGCACAGCTCTGCTCCCAAATGACGCTAGCTGTCCTTCTTGTCCCTTTCCCCTCAGAGGACCATACTGGTCCACTGGTGTGGTGTGAATGAGGGACCTGAAGACTCCCTAGCCCTTGTCTGCCATGGGGATCAGAACAGGGGCTGGGAAAAAGAATCAGGAAAATGGATTCATTAAAAAGCTTCAAGTTCAAAGGTTCTTCTAAATCTCCAAAACTTCCTCCTTTTTTTTTTTTTTCTCAATACTTTCCAAGTTTCTTTGCTGAAGACACAAAAATGAATCAAAATACTTCAGGAACCTCCCTTGAGGCTTTCTGTCTGCACCACCATGGCACTGAGGACAGCAAGCACTGGCTTAAAGTCTAACAGACCCACCTGCCAAACTGCACTGCATGAGAGAAAGAGAGACGGGAGTGCAATAACTGTGGAAAGAAACACAATTGTGAGCCAAACGTAATGGTACAACAGAGTTGATCTTCAGCAGTGTGGAAGAGTGCTCTGTCTTTTGGCTGTTCCACAATCCTGTGCATCAAGCCCTTTGTATTCACTTTTGGTGCAAGGATTAGACCCTTTATAATGCTCGGGACAACATGCATAATATGACAATCTCACCAGTAAAACCTAGGGGTCCTTATCCTCCATCCGTGATGGTCTTCAACTTACCAGCTCTCTGGAGAAAGTTCCCTTCCTTGTGGAATGGTCCTTTATAGGTGCCTGGTTAGGAGAAAAAAGGAAGGTCCTTATCTTATCACAGAACAGTTATAATTCTGCAAACACCTTAGGAGATGATGTTCACTTAATTTCAGAGAGCTTTCCCCTAATCTACAGTGTGTGGATTTCAGCTTTACAATGGTGTCTGTTTCCCAGTTCTCAGCTGACTCTGACAGCAGCCTGGTGCCCCCAGGTGCTCCATATGCCAGTGCCTGCAAATGTGAGTGGAGGCCAGCAGAGCAGGTCGTCTAGGGTGGGTTCAGCTTGTCTGACTTCCAGTAGCTAGCACTGAGGTGTTTAAACCCGAGCCAGTCAGCAGGGAGAAACAGCTCCAGAAGGCGACTCAGCTGACCTCACTGGGGTACCCTCTCAGGATGAATTGCCCCTGCAGTGACTTCTCTCTCCTTAGACTCTGCAGGGCATACGGGTTTGATTTCTCACACACCTTTAGAGGAGGGTAGGTGACTCCCACCCTCCAGGTCCACAGATACCCTTGGTGTGCAGCCACATGTTTTCAGCCCTGCTGTTGTGGTCTTAAAGTCATTTGCTTCTGCAAGAAAGCTCTCTTAGAAGCATGCATCACAGTGTCAATGAGCCCGGACAGGCTGGAAGGGATGGCTGGGTGATTTCTGGAGCTGCAGAGTGGCAGAAATATTCATCAAGCAGTGCTTGCTGGTGTGCAGCTGAATGAAAGCAGTGATGCTCTGAGCTGCTGCAGAGTCTGCAAACCACTAGGCTGGGGCAGCAGACATGACTGTCTTTCAGTTCCAGGTGAATACAGGTAGCAGAAGTGAAGGGGACAGAGAAACTGGAAACTGAATGAGAGTGGGAGGTGGAGCACAAGGTGTAAAGAAGACAGAAAGGGGAAAGAAAGAGGTGAGAGGAAAGAGAGGAGCTAGAGGACGGACAAGTACTGCAGGAGGAGTGAACCAGAGCCTTAGGATGAGCTCTGAGCCCATTTTGTCACTCCTGGTCCCCCCAAGGGACAGGTATCCAGTCTGTGGAGCAGGCGAGTGCTGTTCCAAAGTAATGGTTAAATCAATGTGTTTACGGATGATGACACTAGAGTGACACACAGTGGAGAAGCCTCATGAAAAAATAAACAGGTAATAATCACGCTGCAATGTGCACACTCCACTTCTTGTTATTGCAGAAAAAAGCCCACAGTGTTCATTGCTTCAGGAGATTAACCATTCCTTCCCAGGCTAGGACCCTCCCCAGGTGAGTGCTTGCTCTCTGGGGGCTCCCCAGCTCCTACCTTCTCCGTTGTAGAGCAAAGAGCTACAGCAGTACTTATGGGCAGTGAGCCCTCGCTTAGCACAAGTTGAGAGATGTGGCACTCACGGGAAGGTGCAGGGAAGAGACACTCAAAGCCTGGCTATGCAGGAGAAAGGCTCCAGCTCCAGAAGGGGATGCAGGCACTGGGCTATGCTAACAGCTTGCTGACCTCACACAAGAGGAGATTGCACTGTTCTTTGCACAAACCAGGTGCTGCTGTGGGTGCTGCTGACCTCTGTAACTCCACTGAAGCTCACCTCTGTACCCACGGTGTACTACGCATTTGTCAGTGCCTTGGGGAGCTGGTCCCATGCAGCTCAATGCATGTACAGACCCTCTGAGCTGACTTGTCTCCCCAGATCCTTCCCTCTCTGTTCCCTCCCCAGCAGCCCCCGAGGTCACAAAGGTCCCCCAGTCAAGTAAAACAAAAGAGACTGGACTTCTTAGATGTGTTTTTTTTTTTTTTCTTTTTCACACTCATTTGCAGACAAGTTGAGGAGAAACTTTCAGTGAACAAATGGTGAGTAACATACTGAGTTCCCCTAAAACGCTGCCTGGCTAAGTCAGCATAAGCAGTGACTCATCTGTGAGACCCTGAGAACACCTTGGAGAAAGATGGTGGTAACACAGGCTCTGTGAGACCTCCAGCACCAGTGATGGGCTCTCGCCACAGAGCACTGTGCAGTCCAGACTGCCTTCTCACACGGACCTGCCAGACTGTGGCTGTCTCTATGACCATGGAGAGAAGCAGGAGTATTGACTTTAAGTGTTGAGTTAAGCACCCATAGAAAATGGTCTGAATCTGGACACTGCTGCACTTTATTGACAATACTGGGGTCCCAGGGTCTCCGTCTGTCAGGGTGCTGAGTCACTTGTTTTTCTTTTGAAGCCTGGGAGAAAGGAGATGGTCCAAGCACAGCCCTTGGTGTGTCTTCTGCTGCAAACTCAATTAGTAAATTATAGTAACAAATATGTCCTATACTCTTCTTAAATGGATTCCCAGGCAAACAGTTGCAGCTGCTGTCCTGGGCTACTCATTCATTCAAACTTTGACTGATACATAGATAAAAGGTTGGAGGGGAGGGGGAAGTGAAAGGTGAGGGTGAGGTGAGATGGGGAATGCGAAATGGAAGGGTAAATGGAGGTTTTACAGTCCTGGAAAGGTGGTAAATTGTAAAAAAAAATCAGTAATCTCACAGCATGAGAAAATTAGGCTTAAGTGGCCTCACTGTCTAACACAGTCTATCATTAATAGCTTTTGATCACCGTGGCTAATTACAATCAGATCTAACAGAATTGTAGAGATATAAAGGAAAAGGATGGACACCATGTCAGAACTCCCAGGGATGGAAAGACTCATAAACATGTGTTTACTTAGATATCAGAGAATCCACATGGGCATGATGAGGGAGAGCTGTGCAAACACGTGTGCACAGAGCAGGAACCACGCTTAGCAGTGTCACTGCTCATGATTGCTCCAGGAAGAAAGTTTTTCCAGGACAGTCTGTTAAATGGGAGGTCACACTACAAAAAAACCCTGTGCATGCTGCAAATCACATTGCTACAGAGAACACAAGTGGGATTCTAGACTTAACACTAACAACAAGAGAAACACATCATTGAGGACAAGAAGACTATCCATACCTCTGTTTAACTCCTTGTCTCCCTTTCCTCCCTGCCTTGGAGAGACATTAACAGCCAGAGCTCAGAGCAGCTCATATTTTGTTTCTAACCCTGAGATCTTTCCACCTCTGCTCACCTTCTCTGACCTTGCAGGTCCCAGCTTTCCCAGTACCCTTTCCTCTCCTGCCCAGCATTTCTTGGGTGGCTGGTTTCCCATTTGTCATCATCTATCTCTTGAGAACTTCAGCCTTGCCTGCAGAGGGACAGGGAGGTCCTAATTGTGGCAGGTCCACCTGTCTGCCCATCCTTGGCAGTAGCAGAGCCCTCGAAGTTATGTACTTCAGAGCTCCTTCTCCAGAGAAGTGCTGTGTATGCAGAGCCCTCCTAGGACATAGCAGTCTTCACAGGAACAACTTTGCCACGTGAAGCAGAACAGAGTAGCTACAGAGAGACACACAGAGACAGTAATCCCACAGGGGCACCACCTTCAACGTGGTGGGGGTGAAGGAAAGTAATTCTCCTTCCCAGCTGACTCCCAGACATCTCTACATGCATTAAGAAGAGAAAATGCTTCTGGATCTTGTATTGAACCCCCAAAATGTCACCACCATATCTGGCCTGTACCTGTACTTGCACCATACCTGTACCATACTTGTACCTGTACCTGAATGGGAATAGGTGTCCTTCACTGATTCCCCAGTTGTCAGGCATGCTGGCAGGAGAAGTGTGTTGCTTTGATTCCCTTGCTGTTCAAATGTCCAGGGAGGACACAAGCTTGAAAGGAACCTCTTCTCTAATTGCACTTCTCTATATATTTCCTGGCACCTCCATATCCTAACTGCCAGATATGCTTAGGAGTGGAAAAGTGTGCAGAGATGATGGCAGCTGACATTGCATTAATGGACAGAACCACCGCTACCCTGAGCCAGAAGAGAAGCCAGAATCCAGTAGCTGAGAAGACATTTTGCTATGATTGTGCACCAGACCTGCCCACAGTTCAGAGGTAAAGTGGAGAGGTCTTTGAAAACAGCTCAACACCTTGTTTGAGGTGAGAATTGCAACTCAGAAGTTATGAGAGAGAAGGAGAGAAAAGAATAAGCTGCTGTGTCACTGAGCTGAGTGTGACGGGCCATGTCTTGAACACTGTGGCTGATCTGATCTGGCTTTCTGTCTCAGAAAGGTGCAGAGAAAGGGAGGCAGATCAGAGGCAGAGAAGGACTCCCCGTGAGGAGTGATTAAACAGACTGGGGCCCTTGATAAAGAGCTGTCTGCAAATAGGAGRTCTGTAAATTCATGACTGGAACAGCCTAAAAGAAGCAGGGAATTACTATCCCCCACTTTTACAATACATAGACAAAGGACACCTGATAAAATTATTAGCAGATAGTTTAAGAAAAATACAACATTTTTTCATGCAACAGTGGAACTCCCTGCTGCAAGATACTGAGGAGGCTAGAAGTATAAATGGTTTCAAAGACGGATTAAATGAATTCCTGCAGGGGAGGCCTGGTATAGATTCCTCAACATAAGTTTCTAAAGCCCTGTTGACAGAAGCTGGGAGGGGAAGGAGGGAAGGACACATCATATCTTACATTCCTTCCTTAATCATCTGCTAGCGGCCTTTTCTGGAGTCAGGCTACTAGTCCTTCGGCTAGAGCCAATACAGCCCATCTTCTGTAATGTCAGAATCTGAGCACTTCAGACTTCAGTGAGGGGAAGCCGGCAAGACAAGTCTGCATAAATTTTATAGCTATCTCTACTGGATAGCTTTGCTGGGTCACAATTAAGTGCAACAAGTGCCTGATATTTGCAGAAGTGCCACCACATAGATTTAACATAAATCACACTCTGAGAGTTGGGTATCTGAGTCCTGAAGTGACTGGTAAGAGATGTAGTTTGTATGTTGGAGGGAGCTGGTATCACAGGGCAGAGTTTGTCCATCCACAGCTCAGACTTCCCAACATGAGTGCTTCATTTTTGTATCCACATATCCACGAGAAGACTGCCTGGGCTATTTCTGCACTTAGGACAATAGTCTAATTGGAGTTAGCTATTTGCATGCTGACAAAAGGAGCAATGGAAACAAGGGTAGGGACACCCAGCTTGGTTCAGCCTTGCTCGGCTGCAAGCAGTCATGTAATGGGTCATGTAATGATTGGAAAAGACCACACTGCACGTCTCCATACCCACAAAAAACACCAGCTCTTCTGCAGGCTTCCCAAATCTCCTCCAAAGAGCTTAAAACTTGCATAAAATAGTCATGTGTTCCAGGAGGAGAGCAAGGAAGACTGAAAGCATCACAAATACCCTGGGGCCAGACAATAGTTGATGTGTCTTATACAGACTTACACCTCTGTCTGCTATGATTTTAGGATTTACTTTACTGTGCCAGGGAATCTTTGGAGCAAAACAGGGAAAAGCCACCCAGAAGCCAAGCTACACAGTCAGAAAGGGAAAAAAAAATCCTTCCTGCCCTTACAAATGACCAGCAGAAGCCCTGAAATATGAATTTAATTCAGTATAAATAGGATGTGAAAAGGCAGTGGTCTCCCTTTCACTTCCTCTAGGAGCTCTTACCTCCCTCATTATCCAACGACTCTTGTTACGAGCCTTATCATGAGAGGGTCAGGCCAAGATTCAGACAGCAGAAGAGTGAGTTCCCATCTGTCCCTCCCCCACCTCCTGCCTTGGCGTGGCAGGAGCTCAGTGGGACAGGACAGACAGAGCTGGCAGGATGGAGAGGGGCAGGAGACAGAGGGTGACAGAGGAGCAAAGTAAGAGAGAGGAGAAAGACTGGAAAGGGAGATGACCTCATAAGGGGAAAGGGTTTGCTCCCAGACAGATGATTGGAGGCACTTGGTTTGGCCAAGCATTCGCAATTCAGCCTTTCGAGAAAGAACAGTGGGGACTTAGAGGTGATGGGTGCTACCCCTCAAGTGCTGTCTCTGGAGGGGCTTCAAGCACCAGATGTGTCCCCTGTCCACACAGTGGCTTTTTAAATAGGTATTTTGAGCTAGAGGAGGGCGTCACACTAGCCCCAAGAGAGTTTGGACCTAGTGGTCTGTTTTCTACACAACCCATAAGGAAGGACTGGACATCATGGACAGGGGCAGTGAGTCATCACATCCACCCTCTGCTGTTCTCTCTTCACCTCCACCTAGGGAAAGCCCCGCCCAGGTCATGAGCAAGGGCAGAATGGGATTCTGAAATTCACCCAAACAGCCCCTAGCCTCATCATATCTGTCTAGCATGTGAGGCTGAAAAAAGCCACCTCCTCCCGTGCCTCAAAGTGGGAAGTCATGTGCCCATCTCCTTCCACTAGTCTCACTTTTTGAATATGCTGACTCTGGAATAGCTTCAAAGTGTCGGTGCTGGCCATCTCCCAGGGAAAAAGAGCGTTTTGTAAAATGTTAGCAGTGTCCCTATTCATTACAAATCTGTGAAAGGTCCACAGCACAGAACAATCACTTTGCTGCTGCATATGGGAACAGCTTCTCCACTCCATCTGCCAATCGAGGGAGCAGGTAGCTTGGCCCAATCTGAGGGGCAAGCAAGCCCTCCCTCCAGCATGCATAATGCCCTGGCAAGAGCACCCCAACCCCTCTGCAGCTGTGGGTGGCTCTCGATGTGGAAGAGTGGAGGGTGAAAGGCTCAGCAAAGCAATGTGTCCTCAACCCTGCAATGTGTGGGTGGTGAGGGAAGGGACAGGGAATGAAGGAGGAGGTTAAACTACAGCTCCTTGTCTTTTTAACCAAGATACCAATATTATATATAGGCACAAATCAGCACCTAAAGAGTTCAAATGCCATCATGATGTGTGGGGGCTTTGGATGCACCCACAGGTCCATGCACAGCTGACACTTGCCTTCTACATGCCAGTAAAAATATACACATAGAAATGTGTCCTCCATCTGCTTGGCTCTGACTCACTCCCAGGACAAGCACAATGGCAGGTTGACTTCACACAAATTCTCAAGACAGTAGAGCCAGCTGTAGTTGTCAGTTGCAATAGAAATGGTTAGCATGAGGAATTCGGATCTTGCCTAAATCTGCTCTGAAGAGGGCCCAGATCCAAGCACGTGGTTGCACTCCCAGATGGGTGCAGTCTAAGCTGCATGATGCCCTTGAGGATACAGACTATTGCCAACTTCTGATGTTACTGAATTATTGATCTCGTTTCCTGAGGTTCCCTCTGCTCACTGCATAGGACACTGACTCCAGCCCCACACTTAGGTATGCTGGGGGAGCCTGGAAGCCAATGGAGCCTATGAATCACTGAAAAACATTTAAAACCCAGCCACACCCTGCCTTGAAGCATCTATTTAAACTCTTTGTGGGAAGGATTTTGTTAATACAGAGGGGATTATATCAACAGCTCTCTTCTGCAGCACTACTTTGTTTAGGATGTTGGACGAGCAAATCAATCAGCCTCAATCCAACCCTGAGGAGAGGATAAATGTTTCTTGCCTTTATTATGAAGACTGGGAAACTGAGGCATGGAGGGATTTAAGTGGCTTTAAAAGAAGAAGGAAAAAAAAAGATAATCACAGAACAATTCAGCCACAAAGAGAGRGATTGAATTCAAGCCTCCAGAGTGTCAGTCATCAACTCAAACAACTCTCTTCTGCTGGACATGGTTTCCTGTCTGTGTGACATCTGAAGAGCACTGCTCTCCACTGGGCTGAGCACAGGGTTCAGCCCTTGTTTCTCCTTGAGAAATGGGCGGAGTCATGGGCGGGTGGGAAGAGAGCTCTTTGGACAAGGACAAACAGGAAGGCAAGATGGACAGACGAGAGAGCAAAACTCCAGTTCTGCCCAGGATGGAAGGAGTGGGGAGGAAGGAAAGAAGACAAGGTTTTGTTGAGACAGTGGCTGGGCCCTCAGGACTGAGAGCTCATCCATATTTCAAAAACCAGTTAGACAAACAAAACAAGAACCAGAGAGGCAAGCAAGGAGCCCGTTTGTCATATCAAAAGGGTTTCAGTGGTACCTTCCTTGCCCTCCTGTCCTCTTGAAGTTTGTAGCTGGGGGGGAGAAGGGACAGCTCCCTCTCCAGCCGAATGGCTCCCTGCCACAGCTGGAGACAGCCTGTGTGTAATTAACCTCCAAGCCAATCCCCCAGTGGTGGCTGCCAGGCAGATCAAAGAACTCACACATCTTTGTCTGAACCAGGCAGCCAAGGGGAGCTGGGAGGAAAGCAGAGTAGGGGTGGGAGAGAGAGTGTGTGTGTGCTCCTAATTGATAAAAAGGGAAAAGCATCTTCCTCCGAGAGATCTCAAGCCCCATCAAAATGCAGGAGAAGAAGAAGAAGGGGAAAGAAAAAGATTTCTTTTTCATTACAGGAGCATGCCAGAATCCAGCTGCTTTCAACATAAGAGGTGGTCACTGCTGTGGGGGCTGAGTAAGCCCCCAGACGGGGGTGGAAAGAGAGGGCAGCATTGTCTGAAGTATTTCTACAGCTTGGGAGGTTCATAAGCTGGGAGAGTGGCTTCCAGCTTTGCTCAAGGTGGGGGCATGTGAACCGACCTGTCCAGGTTTGCTGAGGGGATCCTTAGAGAGGCAAGGATCATCAGCAGTATCCAAAGGATGAGGTGAACCAACTGCCAGGGCTCACCTCTGCTCTTTCCAGCTCCCCCATCCTCCTTGCCTGGCACCAGGGCCCTTCTTGCCCAGGATCCCTGATGAGGTTACATCTCCTGCTTGCTGGACAGCAACAGACTTTCTACAGATATACAGAGCATCTCTTGCTGGAGAGCCCAGCACCAGCACTGTCCCATATCAGTGAGGGATATGTGCCAAGAGATGACTGAATTTATGAGGGGAGTCTGGGAGCTCAACTTTTGCCAAAAATGCCATTTCCCTCCCCCAGTTGCTTTTGGTGTAGTTCAGATGCCCTCATATGAACTCCAAAATTTTATGCAAGGTGCCAGTTGGAACCTGCTCTGTTCTCCTGGGCTATTGCTCAGTCCCTAGTGGGATCTTACCTTCTCTTGTAGCACCAGTAAAAAGAGGAGTGAAAACCAGCACAGTCCATATCTATATATCCATATCTTGTGTACTCTGTTATGAGGCTTGGCAAATTCATTTACCATCTAACTGTATGTTTTGGAGACTGAATGCTAAGGGTTACCAGATGTCTTCTCAGTCGCATCCCTAAAACTAAGACTGCAGGCCAGAGGTCTCTCTTAGAGCCTCACAGGCAAAACACCCCTCACACTGCTTCAGCCATCTGAAAATCAGGCATCTGAGTCTAAGTTTCCCTCTAGAATCAGCGGAGAGAGACAGTGGTGCTGTCCAAAGCTGAGTCACCCACCCTGAATTAGATCTGCAAGACGGATGGAAATAATCACCTGCCAAAGGGACTGTTCGATCTCCATCAGCTGTAATGAAAACCCAGACTTCTCCATTTTACATGGCTAAAATTAGAAGATACATCCGTCTTTTCCACACTACAGACCATGGGGTTTCATTTGTTCACTGCTGAACTGAGCCCAATAGTTTGTGTTTGGCTGAAGCATCACTTTAATAAATAGCACATTCCTTGATCAACAGTATTTAGTGAAGTTGGCCTTTCCTTGATAAAATGCCAAAGGCCATGTCCACACCAGTATGTAGAGATGAAAATGCAGAAAGCTCCATATGGCATCTACTTACCATTCAGAATAATGCAGGGAAAGCCTACAGCCATGGGGATCCCTGGGTGATGCATATATTTTCCCCAGTAACTGCTCACACTGTAACTCATGCTTTATTATTTTGTTGTATAGAAAGTCTCATTTGGGAATAAAATATCCTAATTTGGTTAAGTTTTAGGTCATATTTCTAAATAAATATTCTATTTCTAAAAAAAATGTACTAAATAAGAGAGTTGAAACAAAAATTTCAGTTATTTATGGTAATGCAAACTGGGGTGAACACCAGCCCTGAACCTGTCAAGGGAGCATCACTTTGTGAGAAAGGAGTTGCCAGATTTGTGATTTTGGTTGGCCATGGTTTCCAGGGTAGGAGTCTCACTGTGAAAGCCTCCTGTTTTGCTTTGTTTTGGTTTTAATTTGAGAAGACACAAGTCAAAAGAGAAACTTCCTGGTGATCAGGCAATATACTGTTTAGATTGTCAACGCATGTGTAAGTGACTGAGAAAGGAGGAAGCAGGAGATGTTTGTAGATATTGTGCTCTGGAATTATGCAAAGAACCTTCAAAGGAACTGCATGACCTGATAAAAGAGCATATTAAAACTGGGCAACATGTCCAGTTACGTGCACAATGTGTTAATCAGAAGCTTTCCACTCCTGGACTGTTACAGCCAATACTAAAGAAGAGGCTGCCAACACACTTCCTAACACCCTTCCCTTTAAAACAAAAGCGGCAGTCTAAAGATTGTTCGGTCCTTGCCACTTGGATCTGAAGAGAAATAGAGCCTGAAAACAGTGTACTTTGCTTACACAAACAAGTCCTCAAAATCTCCCTGTGCACGCACAGGGTCATTTCCCAGCATTTGTACTCAGTTCTTGGGGCAGTGCCCCTCTCTCTGGTGCTTAGCTTTTCAGTCAGAGAAGCCTGCAGGCTCATTCTGCATCCCGTGGAAGAAAGATCAAAAACTCCATAAGTCAAACCCCAGGGTAAATGCAAGTATATGATTTGACAGCACTTTTTGTCTGGCTGGATGCTGGCACCCAGGAGCAGACTTCAGCTTTGTGGTACATGTGACAAGATCCAAAATACTGGCTTAAACTAGAGGAAAACGCATTTACTAGCTCGATGCTCTCCAAAGCATGACAGCCAGGCTTGAGCGTAGTGTGATTATCAGGAGCTCCAGTGTGATGACCATGCCTCAGCCCAGAGAAAACCTGAAAACCAAATCCATTTTGAGATAAAAATAACAGTTTTATTGCTCATAGTTTTAGGACAAAAATACTTGGAGTGAGACAGGGAGCGTAACAAAAACAGTTTGCTTGGGATTTTTAATCTGCACCAAGCCAAACCACCACAAGCATTTGGGACTACTCGGTAGAGGAATAGTTAGACTACAAGAAGGAAAAGACAACCCAACTAGATATTTCAAGTTCTCTTCAAAACTTAAAAGAGCCAGAATGACATCCCAGTTTTAGCAGCTCAAGTTCTGAGGTGTCAAAGGGTTTGCCCTTGTGCCCAGGAGCGTAGTATCTCACCAAACCTAACATGTCTCAGGCTGAAAATACAGGTCACTCTGTGCCCATCAGCATGGCAAGTGCTGCCTTCAGACCTCTAGGCAGTAAGGGCCACATGGCCTTGCCTCCCAGACCTAGAGGCCTTAACACTGGTTGTGGAGCATGTTTAAGCAGGACTGCTCTCCAGGAGGTGGTGCTCATGGCAGAGATCGCTGGGCAAGAGACAGAGCAGAGCAAAAGCTGTCCTCACCATGCCCCATGCCAGACACTGGCATGTTACAGCCAAGAAACACCTCGCTCAGCCCATGGACCAAAGTAAAACTCCTGGGTGGAATGGGACATTCGGGATCCAGAGCCTGATGTAAATGGCATGGTTTAATGGTGTTTCTAGCATCTGCAGGACTCACCAAGGAAAATTAGATGGATAGTAGATATAATCTGTGGGAACTGTTCCTATCCATTGTTAGGGAAAATTAAGCTCACCGGCCACCATAACAGAGTCCAACCCTAGGTTCCTGCAGAACTTTGAAGTTAGATCAGAATGAAATAAATTTTAATGACATGTGTGCAATAATTACAGCTCGAGCTAGGTGCCTCTGGAGAGGGACCCCGAGCAGAGAAATTCCATTATACCCTTACAATCTAAGTTTCCCACCCCTCATGCAATAGTTCGGACCAATAGTAATATTTAGATCTGGGGTCTTCCCCTTCTTCATTGGGCCCTTTCATTGTCTCTAGGCAGGCTGCTGCTTATCCTATTTTCAAGGTTGCAGCTTCTGCTCTTGGTTGTAACTTCTTTATCTTTCCAGCTTGAACCAGCTCTGGGGCCCTCTTTCACATAACTAGGTGATATCTAGGAGAAATTTCACAGCTTGTGGCCTAAGGCTTCAGCAAATTTGGCTACTAATGCTAAGCAAGTTATGCTAAACAATCAATTCTAGACAGCCTCAGTCCAATATTCTCTAACATCTGTGCCACAGACTGTGCTTTTCCCTTCAAAAAGGCTTGCTGGGTTATTCAGGGTTGGGTTAAGCTAATATTCCTGTTCCCCTGCGTCAGGAACAGCTAATGAGACTGTCCTTGCTGCTGTTTTTTCCTTCTCTCCCTCTGTCACTCTGGTTATTTATCCTGTGCTCATCCTGCTGTTATCTGAGCCCCTATTCAGTTATATTGCAACAATATATGTTGTAAGGCTTTCCTAACCCTGTGATTCCCCCAGGCAGATTTTGTAGAGTATCCATTTAAACTGATATTAATGAAATAACTTTTACTTAATTAAAGTCAATTATTGACTAACCCATATGCTCAGCAATGCTCACTCACTGACTGGTATAAAATGATTGGATTTCCCATCTTACCACCTGACTCTGAGTGAGGATTTCAGATATTAGCTGGCTCTCTGCAAATCAAAGTGTTCTGTCAAATGGTAAGCACCTAAGCTTGTGGTAAGCCAGTAGCTGAGCTATTTGAGTGAGTCTTTACTGGACACTTCAGTGGTGGGACAGAGGTCAGGTAAGGACAGGGGTTTTTTCAGATTCTAGAATTTAAGGCTGCAGTTTTGCTGCTTTGCGGTAAATTTGTGGTAACCTCATAATGAAGCTGACATAAAACTTCTGATGGAGCTGGTTTTCAGTCTGAAGACTTGTCCATGGAGCACAGGATGACCAGGAGCTAGGCATGGCAAGCAAGCAGGCTGCAGGTTGTTGTGGCCCGTGAAAGGTTGGCATCTGTTTCTTTTTGTTGTTGTTTTTTAGGAAATAATGTTTATGCCCTGAAACAGCAAATTCCAAGGGTTCCTTCTGATTTGCAACATGGAGTTATTTCAGCTATTTTTATACCCCAGGAACAAGACTCAGACTACCCAAATGACTCATTTCTAGAATGAAAGAGGGCTTGTATGTCTCAGGTTGGATTCACAAGATGCCCCTTCCAGACCACGCTGAGTGTCACCTCTCTCACTAGTCTGAGGGCTCAGGACYCATCCATGCAGCCACGACTCAGATCCTTTCTCTGCTGGATTCCAGTAGACTCCCAGGTAAAAAAGGACCCTTGCTCCCACCGTTTTGCAGCAGCACCCTAAATCCTGTCATGAATCTAGACCCTTGTTTCAACTGCTTGCCTTTGAAAAGAGATGAAAGGTGCCAAGAAAACAAGTTATTCCACAAGTAGAGAAACTAATGAAATCCAGTTCCGCACAGTTTTGTCTTGTAGTTGGATTCTCTGAAGTATGGTGAGGTATGAACTCAGACTAGAAGCTCCTGCACGTCAGGGCTTTTGGAAGGCTTTTTCCCAGGTGGATTCTCCACTGTCTCATTAAGGTTGAACATACCCTGCAGACTTGCCCTCTTTCAGACTGTTAGTAGGGCTATGGTGTTACATCCAATCGCTTTATTTCATTGTATCTTTTAGACTGCATGTATCAGCCACTGTATTTATCAGCCACAGTTACACGTGGTTGAAACTGGTCAGTGAGTTCATATGTCGCTGGGTGGAAAGACAGATGGCTAGATGCACRCACAAAGACTGTGATTGCAGACATCTTTTTTTCTTTGGAAAGCAGATTAAAAACAAATATTTTATTTATAGCTGACAGAAACTTCCAAATGACTACCTTTTCAGACTGGTCCCAAACCAAATAGAAACAAATGTTTAGCTTTCTCCACGGGTGGGGGACTTCCTTACTCTGAACAAGCTCAAAGCATGCTCTTCTCCCTACCTCCTCCCCATGGGGCACTGGCAGTGCAAGCAGGACATAAAGATGACAGTACCCAGAGAAACAGACCCATCTCCCTCTCAGCACTAGCAAGTGCAAGCACGTGTGGTAAAACACACACATGGAAGCGTGAACATGGACTCCAGAGAACAGAATGAATGAAGATGGTGAAGCAAGGGTGTATATATGTGAGGGTGTTCGCACAGTCCAACTTGCACACAGGCAGCAGATCAAAGCTGATGTTCATCCATACCTCTTAGGCTGTGGATCCTGAAAAGCGAGTGTGGGTCTAGCCAGGTTCAGGTGCTCAGACATGTTATTTGGTGCAGACCCAATAGAAATAAATGCTGAGTTGCAAAGCTGACTGACTCTTCTGGTATGAAAATAAAAGTGCACATAGCCTTAATGGCAGTCTCAGTTGCACTAGAGGGCTGCCTCTATTGCTGGAGCAGAGTAATGTGGCTCATGTGTACAGTGTGCGCAGATCAGGAGAAAGCTTGCTGTCACAGAGGGCGATGGTGGGGTGTAGCCCTTCCACTGGGGAGGAAGGAATCAGTATCAAAATCAATAGCTCTTCTTCTCAGGGAAGAGAATTATCTAAGCAGGGAGAAGCGGTTCTCTTGCAGCTGGTTGATTTTGGTAATCCATTATTAATGCTTGAGTTACAGGCCCTGTAGAAGATGCCTGGCACACTCAAAGGTCATCTTGGTATAAGAGCACATCAATTGTTTCCAAACATTTCACTCTGAAGTATCGTTGCTGTGGCCAGGGGAGTTAAAAAGTCACTTCTTTAAGACTTTCCTTGTGTTTTCTCTCTATCAGGACCCCCAAGAAGCCTTTCTCCATGTGTCATGATGAAAATCTTGATAAGAAAGCAAAAATAAAGGCACGCTCCATTCCTTTGAGGCTGCATTTCTGTCATATCTGTCCGAGGGATAAAAATATGCTGGGCAGAATTTTGTTTTCCTTGAGGCACTGAGGTGTTGGTTACTGAACAGTGTCAAAGGAATCAAGAGCATTATAGACTGGAAAGGAAACAAATGAAAAAAACAAAGTATTCATTCAAAAGGCATGATGCTGAGTTTGGATGAGGTCACAGTTCAACTCTGGAGTTGTAGTCACAAGATACTGTTTTAGGTCCAGATTTAACAGTACTGGCATCCTGTTTTCATGTAGCTTTGAAGCAAATGAGTGAAGCCATCCTACATAATTTTGAGTATATATCTCCCAAGAACATCCCAAATTTTCTGAGAATGGCTGTATCACAGCTTGGAATGGCTCTGAGCCAAAATCCCAAACCCAGATCCGGCTGCAGATCTGAGTCTGAAGCTCAGACTTATCTCTACAACTGACCAGCCCCAAAGGGCCTGAGATGTAGGAAAGCTTATCTGAAATTTTGCTCAGAAAGAGGTGACAGGAGATTAAGTCAAAAGAACCCTTGACTAATAAATAAATAAATGATACCAGTCCATATTCTAAGGAACTCTTAAGAAACAAGCCTGAGGCCACAATGGAATACTAGAGAAGTTCCTTCTGTGTGTTTTATGGTAGTGAAAACATGTCCTAGGCTGTGAGACTCGGGATGGGACAGAAAACATTTTCTCTTGTAACCACAATCACAAGGAAATATTCCTGCCTCCAGTCAGGCACCTTCTTCTTGGAGAGTATAAGGCAAGGCTCACTTTAGTACTCAAGCTACGTGCAGGATGAGTGCTTCACTCTGCAAGGACACCAAATGAAGAGTGATGACATCTTCAAAGTGAACAAATGGTTCTTTGAGCCACCAAGTAAATGAACACTGCTCTCCAATGTATTTGCATTGTGTGATTGCAATTGCTGTCGTCTAATTAGCTAAAAGGATTGGGGTATTCAGAACCTCTGTTGGGTAGATTTTCAGGTGTCTGGTGAGGGCTGGGGTCTCTGTAGTACTCTAGTACTTTCCTCAGCAAGTTATTTCATAAAATCTTTTTCTCCATATGGTTGCTAGTTTCCATGAAAAATGTAGGAATATAGTATTGTTGAGATCTGTATACTTCTGCCAGATCTGATGAGCTTGGCCTATAGGTTTAATTATTTTTATGGTGGGGCAGACAGGTGTACATGTGCACAGAGATGGCATAAATGACACAGACCAAATTTGTTCGGAACACTAAGATAAAGACGTGCTCACTCCTTGCAGAAATGCTTGAAAAGATGCAAATTACTCTCTCCAAAGCACACTTAAGAATTACATAATCCTGTGGCTAGCCTGCAACTCAGGTAGGGTATGTGCTCATTTCTCTGACAGAAGGACCTTCTTCAGGGAGTTTGGCTGAGTCCCTTGCCCTGTTCCAGATGAAAAGGGGTATGTGAAGGGCCAGGTCACGGTGGAGAACTCATTTCAGACAAAGTGAGGTTCAGCCAGTTTATTTCAGAAGGCTACAGGCTGGCATCTGAGAGCCCCCTTTCACACATGAAGATGCTGGAAGACAGGGCTAAGGACAGCAGAGATGCAATATGGACTTGCAGCACAGCAGAGGTTCCAGGGCATGCTCCGTGTATTAGGCAGTTTGAAAATCTCCTGGCCTAAAATGCACTTCTGCTGCAACTCCCCACCCCCTCCGCCCACCCCTTCCTCCTCTTCTGCAAATGTTTCCATTATGCTAGGAGACACCTAGCTTCCTCCTTAGACAAGGAAAAGACAGTCTCTGCTGTGTAGTATCTTACATTGGTGCCATCAAACTGGACWTTAAGTAAAAGGCTTCTAGCAGGTCAAATCAGCCAGCACTGGACTAGACTGTGTTCAGACAGTAGGCAAGGTCACCTGTGGGAGGTGCTGAAGAACAAGTAAGACAGACATTTAACTGTGGTTTAGGCTTGACTGAGCTTCAGAACAACGGACAAACTTTCTGAGGGCTCCACTCAGCACCATTTACCATAATTTTACTGGGTCATTAAGTTCCCCTTCCAGCAAAGGTCTGGACAAATTTGATCTCAGAGAGTGTTTCATGCTTCCTGTTTCCTTCACAAAAGCATTAGCTCCAGGTAGTGCTGAATGGGCTGCCTATGAAATGCATACAGGATGGAGAGGGAATTTGAAGACGGAAGCTGACAAAGCCCATTTTTCCATGGAGAAATAGGAAACACAGTTGAGAGTAACTCCCAGCAAACTGTATGAACATGTGAACCAGTCCCCATTTTACTGGGAGAGCTGGTCACTTTACCAATAGCTATGCTCAGAAATATTCTTTCATCAATAGCTGAATACACTCAAGCTAGCATTTAAATGACTCACATTAGTGTCTCTGTTGCTCCTGTACTATGTCATGAGGTCACTTATTGCACATGTTAATGACCCCTTGGGTGAGAGAGTGGTTTCTGGTGTCTAACCCACACTCCTCTTTATTCAGTCCCTGTGCATGCCCTAGGTTTTCGCCCTTGTCACTTATTTCATTCTGAATCCAAACACTGCCACACAATGCACTTGACCTTTGCCCTGGAGGGAACACACTTGGGATGAAGGAAGAATTCACTCTTTATTCCTTTCTAATTCTAGTTGTTACTATACCATCATGGACAAATCCCCACTTACACAATAGAAATCAAGTCATCTGTTCTCACTAGTTCTGGGACTTTTGACAGTGGTTCCTCCTTCTGCCATGGATGGTCCAGCTTTTACCCAAGTCAAGTTTCACATGCTACATTTGTCCCGATGAACCCTTGTCATGATATTGCAGCAGCAGCAGAAGGCAAAAGCAGGTAAGTTTTTTTTACCCCTGCCACCCTGATGAGAGTCTGGCAGAAGCAGGTAGCTCATCTGCACTTGTGCATTGCACACTGTACAGCCCAGTGCACAACTTCTTGCTTCTTTGGTGGTGATTCCTGTGGTTTATCTGCTGTAGCTGTAGTTCCAGTGTAGGGCGGATGCTGGGCTCCTCCCAGGGTGTGGAGAAACCGTAGTCACAGACCTGGTATGATGGATATTCAGCTTGTGAAATGCACACTGATCTATATGAGGCATTCATCTAGCCAAACTGTGCAGTGACATAAGGGGATGATGACATGGCCCTCCCAGTGCAGGCCTAAAACCTCCAGCAAATGGCCACTATATCTTATCTCCTTAATAGTCCTGACTCATCCTACTTTAACTTATATAATTAATTGAAAAGACATGTTGCCTGAGGTTTCCTTTCTGGTCAGCAGTAGATTCTGTCCCTCTAAGACATGAACTGCTCTTGGAAGGTGCTTCTGTTTCTTCAGAGTCTCTAGAAGGATCCCAGGGCACTCTCCATGCTCTCCTCTAGTTCATATGGTGAGATTCAGACTGGAAAAAGCCACATCATTTCACTAAAGCCGATAGAGCTCCTCCAGGATGACACTGCTCTGCCTTGAGCTGAAGAGCAAAGACAACAAGCGATATAGGGAACAAAATGTTTCAAACTCTTTTTTCAATGGAGATTTGTCCCCAGGGTTTCAAATATAGATCAGAATGGGGGGGGGGGGGGGGGGGGTTGTTTTCCCCCGGGGGGTTTTTTTTTGGGGGGGGGTGGGGACCCGGCGCCGCGCCGGGAGCGCGGGTGTGACTTTGCGTTTTGGGGGGGGGGGGAGGAGGTTTTTTTCCACACCTTTGTTTTGTTTTTATCAGCTTTTAAAAGTAGTGCATTGAAATCTTCAGACTTTACTTTTGGAATCCTCCATCCCTGATTTCATGGACTGAGCTGGCTTAGACAAGCTCTTCTGCAACGTATCTTGCTCTCAAACTAGCAGTAATTTGTATGGAGGCAGCTTATTGATCCCATGCTATACTTGTGTTTATTCTCTGTGTGCATCTTCCAAACCTAGGTGACTGGGACACAAACCTGCTCTCAGAAATCTCAATAGTACAGAAACAAAAGGCCAAGGTCAGAGTTGGCTCACCCTTCCAAGTCCCCCATGTATACTCATACCCTCATCTGCTCTAGATTACTTTTTTATTAATGATTCCACTGGCTAACTGGGCCGTACATCTTCTTGTTATTTATTTGTGTTGAGTTACAGCCTTGAAGATCCACAAATGAGCTAAGACTCATTTTTACTAAGGGCATCGCAAATTCTGAACATGGAGATAACTCCTAGGTCAAAGAGCAACCACCTAAATGCATAGCAAAAAGGAGCAGATAGAAGGAGACCAGTTTAAAAAAAAAAAAGCTCAACCCAAGGAGACTATAGTCAGCATGGTAAGCATACCTACAGCATGACCACTGTCACAGTTTCTTAGAAGGCATCCAAGCAAAGAAGAGTTTTGGAAAGGATTGCAAGAGGACGGGGAGGGAGCTGTGAGGATGCTTATAGGGAACTCTTCCAGTCTGCTGGGACTCACCTATCTCTGCAGCAGATGGGTGGGTGGGCAAGTTCCAAGTATCAGCCCATACCCTGGGCCACTCCATCTTCATTAAACTACCCTATGAAAAACCTCATGCACTCCCTAGTCTGACTTGTTAGCTGTCCATCATTTACATGGGACCCCTCAAGGGAGATTCAACTGGAGCCAAAACACTTAACCCTCTGAAAGACAAGACCCTGTTTTCCCAGACAACCAGAGAGCACCCTTCTTCTGCTACAAGCATTTATTCATCCTTTCTTTCTCTTTTTTTTCTTCCTGTTATGTTAACAGAGCATCTAATGTGACTAAATAGGACAACCTGCTCTCTCATCCCCATGAAAAATAAATGATGTGCTTTCTTTTGACTACTTTCCCCCACCTCCTGGTGCTTTTCCCACCAGGCAGCTCTTCGACCACCCTCCCTTGGTCAGACCACATGGAGTGGCCTGAGAACATTCCCCCAACCACAGCAAGGCAGGGGGCGTCTTTGGCTTGAGCCAATGAAGTGTGGTGGAGGCAGGAGTTTGGGGGGAGCAGGAAGAGGGTGGGAAGGAGAAAGAAGGGTGTGTGAGGGTGTGTGTGTGTGTGTGTGTGTGTGTGTGTGTACATGGGGGTGGAATCTGTGTGTAGAAATCAGCCAAGTGGCAGCTTACCCTGTTAAATATTAATCATCTCTGTTTCTGCAGTTTCGGCAATGCGTCTAGGCCCACCACTGCTGAATATTTCATTAACACCACTCACTTCCAACTGCACATCTCCCCCTTTTTTTTCTCCCATAGACCCCTCTCCCATCTCTGCCCCCCACTTMTTCCTCTCCTGCTGCAAGTGCCAGCTATGGCCCTGATGCCCATTCTCTAACCCCACATACTTAACTCCTGAGTGGTGAGCACCAGCCCAGCCTTGCTCCATCCACAGTCCAGTGATCATGGTGTCTGTGCAGGGAGAGAGTGGTGAGGCTGTTAAGGGGAAGGAAGATCATCAACTCCACTGGGAAAAAAAATATAAGTGCGCATCAACAAGTCCAGTGCTAAATAATACATGAGGCAGGTCAGGGCAGAAATGCTGACTCTGGGCTGGGAGCTTTTTAAACCACGTAGTCTATGTTTCTTCATCACTGGCTTGCTCTGTGTGAGTACTTTGGGAGTGCAGTCGAACATCTTAGGTGAGCAGTGTAGGGCCCTGAGCAATCTTCTCTTCAAGCTCCTAATTGCAGCTTCCCCTCTGCCTGCTTCCAGCCACTGGCAGGAGAAGAGCCCACATGGTGTGTGGCACATCGGGTAGCTGGAACTGGCAGGGGCAATGGCAGAAACTGTGACTAGAGCAGGATTGTGCAGTAGTTACAAGGGTCCAGCAGGGAAACCTAAGCTGACTGAAGTGAGACTGTGTGCTGGCGCTCTAATCCAGACTTGGTGGCTCAGTGTACAAACTGAACGCTTTATTCTCTCCCCAGACATAGATACTTCTGATCTGATACCTCACCAATGTAAAGCAATGATGGCAGTGACGTCCGGCATAAGAATAAACAGCACTGAGCCTGGACTTTTACTGAACAGTGGCTTTTCATGGTTCAAAATGTAAAATGTCACACTTTTAAATGATAGAAAATACTACCAAAATATTGTACCACACACAATAGGAGGAGTAGGGATGTCCAAGGTAGCAGGAAGAGGAGGAAGAGCTGCACCCTGCACTGATTCATGGCAGCATGACCACACAGAAGAAGAGGGAGGTGAAAGAGTTTGTTGGAGCTGCTTTTAAATGAATGGTGGGTAAGCTGCTTACAAGGTGAGCCAGGGAGCTCTCATCTCTCTCCAGCGCCCACACTACTCCTGCAGGAGCACCATGTTCAGTTTAGTTTAAAATTGAAGCAGTAGTGATGTGGCATGAAAGTTTGATAATGTTGCCTCAAGAAAGGGGCTAGTCTGAGCGTGAGGTCCAAGTCCCTTGGCTGAGATTCTCCAACCCTCCCACCTTCTAACCACCACAGATCTGACACCTCCATCCTCCACTCACCTTTACTGACACCAGTAACAGTTGTTTGGTTCTCCCTACTCCAAGTCCTGCTTTTCCATCCATTTTTCTCTTCTATTCCATTCTTTCTCTTTCCTCTATCCCCAAGCCTTATCCCTCTTTCTTTCAACCATTATATTTCTTTTAAAACTTAAGCTAAATCAATCATCAGAAAGTTCAGGTTGACCTTTGAACTTGCAGACGGTGATGTGTTTCATTAAAAAAATGTGCAACTAAGACAGGTCAGATGAGACCCATTTTTCTCCACCAGCAAGGGATGTCTAGCTTGGATTTGGATGTCTAATTTTCAGATAGCTCATGCTAGGTGAGATAAACCACCCCAAGGTCATTAGTCCTAATGAAAAAAGACAAAAAAGATCAGGCAGTTGTTATGAGTGAAGTAAGCGAAAGGCTGCTCGCCTGCCATTGCTTCTATGTGAACTAAGATCAGCTGGAAACAAAACTAAATTAGCCACTATGTTATACGTATCAATGTCATAATTGATTCTAAACGACAGAGTTAACTACCTACATTGTGAAAAACACACAGTCATTGGCTGGTGTTTGCTGTTCCTCTTCCAGGTAGAGAAAGTGCAAGTCCCAGGCAGGTTTTAATGTTGTTATCTGTCAAGAACAACCACAAAAAAAATTTTGATCAATAGCTGGGAATGCCTTAAGCCAATGGTATGTTTGTTGCAGGAGAGGATTTTCTATGCAAATCTCATTGGGAGATCAAGATATTCCTTTTGCATAAATATTAAATAAAATGTGCACTACAGAAGTCACTTGAAAATATTGAATGAGATAACTTCATCTGATTAACATAGTATGCTTTCTTTCCCTCTTTTTATTAAAAATTCACAAGGCTTTCCATCCCTTATCTCAATTAAGCAACTTGTTTGTCAGGTTTATTTGTTACACATTTTCATAAACATTTGATGAATTATATGCAAACATCTCACTAATGTATTAACAAGGCTGAGGTTTTAATTACACAACACTCAAGGAAAGCAGGCTTAAGACTCCTCCAGTGAAGTTAATTGTGCTTCCTTTTGTGTCTGTGCATTGCAACAGGAATTTTTCTCTGGGGGGAAATCACATAACAGTCTGCAGTGGCAACATACTGGCCTAGACTGTCTTCTAGTACAAGCTGGGCGAGAGTCATTGAATTCAGCCACTTCAGGATAGTCTGGTGTTAGGATAACTCACCACTATCCTCACTTGAGCTACCATTGTGAGTGTCTGAATCTTTCACAGGAAGCCTAGCAGGTAGGTTGGGTGAAGTTCATAGCCAGGCATCCAGGTCTCACGTGTCATGAACAGAACAAGGAAGAGGAGCCAGGTCATGGGATAACAGATCAACTGCTGTAGTGTCCAGACCTCATGAGGATGCTATATTATCCCTTACTTTGCAATACCCCTCTACTCTGAGACTGATTTAAGAACTGTGAATGAAAACCTGGACCCATTCAAGTCAGTGTCTATTGCTGCTCTAAAATTGTATTGTTCTGCTTTGAGCCCACTCTAATCCTGATTTTGCTGATTTTTTTGAGGCCAGATGACTAATGCCTTCCATAGCTCCCCACTGAGGGACACCTGCCATGTGGCTATCTGGTTGGTATTCATTCTGCCAAAAAGCAAAACATTGTCATCTCCAGAGTTTCCCCAGTCCCACATCTGCTACCAGAACCATGTGAATCCAATTTTTGAGTTGGGTTTAGGAGCTATTCCTACCCTGAGCCTCCTCTGGAAGGAGGAGCCATGGAAGGCTAGAGGCATGACAGCCCCATCCCTCTTCCCCAGTCCCCATAGCCACTGCCTGATACAGCACCTTTGTGTTACAGGCCGAGGAGAAGCTGAACACAGCACTGTCCTCCTGTTACCACTGCAGCTTCATCCATCCTCAGTCTTTCACAATGTAGGTCAGGACTTGCACTCTAAGTTGGAAACAGCTGCCTTTCCTTGTGATCCTTCTGCTGCAGCAGCATTTGTCCCCATTGCTTCCTCCTGCCATGGACAAGTCAGGCACTGGGACATCTGCATGGAGGAGCTATGTTGCTGTACCAAACACCCATAACTCCCCCACTCCTTGATGTTCTTGAAAGCACTGTGGAAGTGTCTGCAGTGTGGAGCAATAATTCACAGCTTTTCAGGTCCCTGCTCTTCAGATCAAGCAACATTTGGTTCAAGCCAAAGGGCTGGCAGAGGTTAAGGGGTCCCCAGTTATTTCTCCAAACTTGGATCTGTCCAGAACAGAGCGGAGAGTTGAGCCCTTGGCCATGGTTAGCCTTTGGATGGCTTATGGGATCCTGTGTCAAGGAGTGATCACTGCTAAGATAAACATTAAGCACTTACTTTACCTTTTTTCTTGAAATGGCAAAATGAGCAAGGAAGACGAAGCAGAGGATGACTGGAAGGAAGGGAGACCAAGGAGCAACCCAGATCTCCAAGAGCAATGAGTGGAGGGTTGTCTGACATGCTCAGAAGAGAGTTTTTCCCCTTCAGCTCTCCCCTTAGTGAACGTCTCCTCTCCCTAGTTCAGACTTAAGAGAAACCCCTGCACAGAATTTCTTTCCTTGCTTCTTTGTCGTCTCCATTCTGTGTTTGAGCAGCCTCTCTTGCTTCATTTGGATGACTCTAAAGAGCTCATCACTGCTTACACTGCCCCTATTCATTAGAGGTTTCAATTATACTCAGCTCTCTGATTGGAGCTTTTAGAAAACATCAGAATTAATGTTTTCATTCTAAAAATGCCAAAGCCAGAACTGAAACATTTTTGCAATTCCATTTGATTTGGATTTCAATTTGATTTAGAACAGTTGACTTCCTAAAAATAATTAAGAAATCTCTGAAATTTCATTGTGAAATTAAATAGTAATTTTTAGTCTAAGAATTGTGACAGCATTATTTGTTCTCTATGATTTACCTTTCTATCGGAGCGGTGCATACCTCATTACATGTTAGCACTAACGACATGTCATGACATGTTTTGATATCAGAGAACAGCCAACTATATTATTTCTTCTATTTTTTGAAATTATTTTAAGGGCATCTGATTTTATTTTCTATTCTTCACATTTCATAAACTGGAATATTTGCAGTGTTTGATATCCTTATTTTAGCCAGGACATATTTTCAGATTTTTTTTCTAAAATCAGATGCTACTCTAGTTAGTACTGAGCCCTTATCTCTTTTTCTGTTTTGAAAGTATTAGTACATCAAACGGCTTCATTAGGCCAGCAAATGTTACTGTCTTTGGTTAATAAAATAAAGTGAGTATGTAATGCTAATTAGAGTATTAGCCATTCATTATTTCATCATTTAATTTGTGACACATAACCAATAACAGGTCTTACAGGACTTGTTCTAGATGTTTTCTGTTTCTACTGCAGATTTTTCATGATATCATACAATTTAATTTAATTACAATATTAAATTAAAGTAACAAAATTTTAATGACACATTAAAGAAATGGGGGAAAATTGTTTCAAGACTTGCATTCCCCAGTAAACAAGGCTCCTTTATCTCCTTATGAGCACAATAAAACCAGGTTCCAAAATGCCAGAATTTCCCTACAAAAGAATACTGACTTTTAACCTCACTGGTGGTGATACCACCAGTTTTACCAGCACAGGGCTGCCTTCTTTTCCCACTGGAGTCCCCAAGCCTCCATCTATCCTATGGCTGGGAACTTGAGAGGAAGAGGGGAAAAAAAAAAAATCTGTCCTGTCATCTCCTGTGCCCCTTCCAATTCCCTTTGTTCCCCCGACGTGGGGGCTTACCACTCCCTGCTGAGAAAGACAGTTTCCATCTAGACATGAGCTGTATTTTTCTTTTGCTCTCCCATAGTATATCTGTGGTAGCCAGTGAATACAAATCAAGGCAGTAGGATTAGTATTTTCATTACATTTAAATCTAATGGGCTTTTTTAATATTCAGAATCAAATGCACTTCACTACCAGTAGATTTTTTATACATATTTAAAGAAAAAGGAGCACTGCATCTCATTCCACTGTTTCTCACTCCTTCTTTCTCCTCCTCCTYTTTTTTTTTTTTTTAGCCAGCCTAAACCACCAGGGAAGGGCCATGCCTATAAACAGATGCCACTCACAGAGGTTCTGGGAGGCCTTCACATCATTAGATGATAGTGAACTTTGAACCTGTGATTTGGAGCCTCTGTTTGCAGGAGAGGAGGAGGAGGAGGCAGCAGGGATGAGTCTGGGGTGGAGGAGTGGGGGGAGTTTGACGGGACCTCTCTGGTGAATTGCTGGCCTACCCAGCACAGGAACGCTCAGGACTTCAAATCGGCTCCAGACACTTTGAAGCTCCTCTCTCTTAATCTCTCTCTCTCTCTTTCTCTCCCTCTCTCTCTCTCTCTCTGTCTTTTCCCCCCTTCCATCTATGAATCATTCATGTCTCTTTTTTCCCCTCAGAGGTTCCTTTAAAAAAAAAAAAGATGAAGAAAAAGAAGAAGAAAAAGGGAGAAAAAAAATATACACACACGCTCACAAAAAGCCCTGCCTGTGTTTATGTTCTTATTGCTCTGTGTAGCTTATTATCACCAATGTTGAACAAATTACTTACATGATGTTTGCACTGTGCTGCCAACCCTCAGAGTGATGCTTTTGATGGGGCTGACTATTTTGTTTTAAATGTTAATGTACAGTGGGGCAATGTGTTCAATGTAAATACACGGTGAATAATATTTACACAGTGCATTGAAAAGATCTTGGTCCTAGCTTTGGAGCTGTCAAATGCAGAAGTGAGCATGCATTTTCCAAAGACAAGGAGCCAAAGACTAACACACATGTTGAATTCAGATTTGAGTGGGAAAGGTGCTTTTTGTTTTACATAGGAACATACGCACCTTCAGGAGGGGTTCAGTAGTCTTCAGAAAAAGTACATGAATTTCACCATAACCTCAGAGGATTATTATTCCTTCTCCATCTCAGAATTAGGCAATGGGAGAGGGAGACGGTCTTGGGACAAAGATCTAGCCCCTGGAATCAGGTTGCTTGGAGGACACCTCCAGAACAGCTGGTATGATCCTTAAGCAAGTCATCCGCAGACTTGATTGCCAAAAAGCAGTATTCAGCAGTCAGGCCAGAAGGTTAGAGAGCAAATACTCCCAGTGCTGAGCCTAGCCCAGGGCTGGCTGTAAGCAGTGGGAATGATGTGATTTCTAGTCTTGAAAATCAGATACTTTATCTTTCAGAATATATCTATGCTACCAGATAAACCCAGGAAGGGATCAGTCCCTACCCTTAGACAAAGTGGCATGACATGGTTAATTCACGTTCATTCTTGGCCTCTCCTAAACAGGATGGTTGAATCTGAACTGCCCATGAGGAGCAGAATCTGGCCTCTGCCACCAGAAACTCTGTTTGGGCCTCGTCTTGAAGAGYACCAACATGCAAGAGGCAAAACCAGGCCAGTAAACATGCTAACGAGTAAACAGTCTGCATGGACATGGGACATCTGCATCTAGAACAGAGGCAGCATGTGTATCCATGCTGCTTCCCTGTTAGCTCGCTCCCTGGCTTGCTTTAGGCAACTTCATCTGGCTCTCTTGCAGACAACTGGCAGCAGACCCTCAGCCTCCCACCCTTACCATAAGATAGCAATGTTCCTCTATTCTGTCCTTGTTTTTTTCCGGACCCTTTTGATTTTTCAGTGTTTTGAAGAAAAATGTCCCTTTATTACAAGCAGCAAAGCACCAAGCGCAGGGAAATACTGACCCAGCTCTCAGTTCAGAAGGTATTAGTTTATCTTTGCTTGCAGTGGTGGACACAGCAAGAATGGGCGTTTTCAGGCAAAGATATGATCCTGGAGGATTTTCCACTGTGAAAACAAGTGATTCTGGCCAGAAGCACAGCTCTGCAAGGACTTTGGGTGCAAACTGGAACTGGCAAAAATCCATCATGTCTTCACTAGGACAGAAGTCTGCAAGCCCACCCCAGGAGGACTGCTTTACTCTTTTGGCTGAGAGGAGCCCAGGACTTGTTCCTGTGCTCCTCTAGGTTAAGGTCAAGCAGAAAGGGAGAAGAGAAATAACAAAGGCCATTTACTGAGTGGACTTTCACAGTGAGGAATGGAGAGCACACGCTTCCCTCAAGAGGAAGGGGAATCTCAGTAGGTGGGACCAGAGGGGCTGAACAACCACACTGTTTCTGAGTAAGTGATCAGTGGTGTTACTATAGCAGTGGGGAAGCTGTAAGGAAATGGCAGTTTTCAGAAGGATCCCTTGGGATCCAGGCACAGCTTTCACTACTGCCAACAACATGTAGCTGAGGGATCTTGACCTTTTCAGTGTCTGCAGATTTCCTTTGCCACCTTTTGCTATTGCAACAAATCTATTTGCAGTGAATTGTACTAATGCTCCTGCAGCAACAAGCTTGAGCTTGGGTATTCACAGAGATGCAGCAGAGACAAATCTGCTCAGTAGCTGCTGCTCACACTATTGAAGAATTTGAATAGCTCAGATCTACTGGAAACACCTTGCTTTCAGAAGCTCCCCTGTCTGTCTGGAGTCACTGAACAAATAYTGATTGCCATCCTACAAGACTTGTTCTTATCCCAATATGAGCAAGTGCTCGTATCCTCATATCACTGCCTTACTCCTCTCCTTTCTTGCAAGTCTAATCCTGGGCCCATGCAAAGGCCATGGCCTGCTATTGAAACATTATGAGTACATCTCAAGTTCTCAAAGCAAAAGGATGCCTGGGGGGCTATCTCTCATTTGGAAGCTAGGAAAGTGAGGCATGTAAGGTGGATATGATTTGCCCAATCCCTCCTAGACGGTGGTGAGAGAATGGGAAGACAGTCAGCTCCAAAGTCCAGTGCCATACTTCCTGTTCCTATGAGGTCAGGAATAGGGACTTTACTGCTTTTGGAAGGAAATTCCACAAGGATACACATTTTTTTATGAGTTCTTCGAAGGTCTAAGTAGAGTGATGTGGGATTAATGCTGTTGGATGAGGATTTTAAAACACAGGCGGCTTTGTGTGGCCCTTCTTTCCCCCTGACACCTAGACTTGGCAGCAATAAGGCTGATGCACTTAAGCATCCAGCTAACTTCAAGCTTTCAGCTCCTAAAGCTGGGGAAGCTTTGCAGATATTTGTTAATGATGTCTCTGAAGAGGGAGCAGAGCAGTTGCTGTCACCATGTGCCTCCCAGTCACTTCTAGGATCCTGGAGGGTAGGTTGGTGCCATCCCATCTCTAGACTGAAGCACAGTCTAGGTTAAGTGGTTTATCTATCTTGACACGGAATCCCTGGGTGAGCTGAGGTTTGAACCTGCATTTCCTGCTCTGATCATGTGCCTTGATCATATTTCTAGACCACGTGCTGGGAGATGCCAGAACAGGTCACACAGTCATGCAGGATGGAAATTCTTTCAGCCTCTCTGCAAATCTCACTGAAGGCTCTAAGTTTTTGAGTAACACAGTTTGCACAGCCCAAGCAGGGACTCTTACATTCCCACTGTCTGCACAGACCTCAAAAGAAAATCTTCTTCCAGCCCAGTAGAGCCAGCACCATACACAGAGGCTTTATTAAATGGGATATATGACCTATTTAATATGTAAAAAATAAACAGCTTGGGTATTAATAATAAATATTTAGGGCTCATTCAGGCTGTTCTTGTATAGCTCTGCTATATACTGTTTACCATTGATTTAACTTCCCAGGAAAATATTTCTACTGATGCAATATTTTGTACATCCCTTACTTTTTTTTAACACATAACCTAATACATTTTTTACAAGGTTTAGGACAATAAGTCTTATTAGGACAAATGCGAGATACCATCCACCTTGCTAGCCAAGGTGTTTGTTATGTGCATGTAAAATTTGCTCTCTCTCCCTCTCAGTCTTTCCGGCTGATTTAAATCCTGAATCCCAAATATAAGAACCTGGCTCCCCAATGAACAGCACAGAGAAGCTGAAGGAAGGGATTTAAGAGGGATGATTCATCAGGTAGCAGGTTTAAACAAATCAAAGGCAGTGCTTTTACACACCACAAAAAGGCAGCTGGGGAACTCACTGTCACAGGACAAAAAGTCACAAGCAGACAGAGGCCACACACATTTGGGGCAGGCACCCATAAGGTCCAAGCAAACCTGCTGACATGGGACACCCTAAGCTCTCAGTTGCTGGGAGTTAGAAAAACAGTGGCAGGAGAAAAATTGCTTCTAAATACATTCTTTTTTTCTTCCCTAAATAGCTGTGAGCTGTACCAGACATAGGGAAATGTAGACCAGGGTGATTTAGTATCAGCAGTCATATTTTTTCTCTCACTTTTGGGCTGGATCATTTTGCAATTATTTTAAACACAGTGCAGGCTGCAAGGTCTGAGCTTGCATGCGAAGCGCTAACTGCAGCACCTCCCTGAATTTGGAGCTGATATCCTCAGCTCTCTCTACCCTCAGCTCTCTCTACCCCAACAGAAGGGGGGTTCAACCCCCCTTGCATCAGACTGGCCACTAGATCATGGGGAGATTTCAGGTCCTTGACGTGAGCAAGAATGTGTGCAGGAGTGAATGATGGCTGTAGAGGGGGCACAGTGCTCCTCCTTATCACATGATGCAGAGAAGGTGACACTATGTTTATGGGGGAGATACCACCTTCTTAGCCACCCTCTGCTAAGACACAGCTACTTCATGCTCCTTCAACTGAGTGGATTTAGGATATTAAGTACCAAATGCTTTTTGACAGTGGGTCCCATGTTTACTACAGGCTGACAGAAAACATGACCCCAGATTGTTGCTATAGATGTGAGGGGGTCTGGTATTTTTAATTCTTCAGGTGACTTTGATGGTCACAAAATGGGTGGATTAAACATCAGCAAGAGCAGATATGTAGGGGCCAGCTTCCCAAGCCACAGTGCAGTTGCTTTCTTCTTTCTGTCCTGGAGCAGCTCCTCTCTCAGCCCCTCTCCCCAGCATTGGCAACCACTAAGAGAAAGGCAGGAGAAGCTGGCTTGCTTTTCCATGGAGCAAGTCATTCGTGGCAGCTGCTCAGGAGGTTTCATACCACCAGGCAGAGCGCTGAGAGATGCTTTCATGCTCATTTGCTGTGCTTTCTCCTTCAGCTGGAATTAATGGCTCCCAGGGCAAAAACACATGTTTTGTTCTCAGGGACTAGGAAGTTCAGCCAACTGCCACGGCTATTCTCTGCTGTCTGTTCTCCTTCTGTCTGGGTCTGCATAGGGAACGGGTCACCTGAGAAGACACAGAGAAATTGCTAAGAAGTAAAAGCTGACTCAGGACCACCCTCTCCCAGGCAGGGGGTGCTGAGTGCCCTGGAGCCTCACACAGAGCAGTGTTCTGCCTCCTGACTGAGGGCTTGTGATGGGCTGGATTTGCCAAACAAGAGCAAACGTAGAGGCAGCACAAACCATGCTCGGGTGATTGCAGCTTTGTGGGGCTCTCCAGGAACCAGGCACAGGGAGCTGGAAATGTCTCAGGTCTACCTCTTGCAAATACTTTCCCTACTTGCAGTCCAGGCCTCTGTGGGGAAATGTAGCTAGACCTTCATTATGCTTGCTAGGGGTACTTGGAAAGTACTTGGAAAAATTCCCCATGGGCCCACCCAATGTGCCTGGAGTCAGCATGGCATGAAGACCATGAGTTTGCCTTACTAGAAACAGAGATAGGCCAGCCCCCCTGTCACTGCCACCTGGATATCAGTGCTTACTTTCTGCCCCCCTGCCCCAAGCCTTCAGGATGATCTATTTTAGGGAGCCTGCTGCCAGAAAACAATCTTCTCCAAGCCTGTCCCAGGAGTTTCCAAGAGGATAAACACCTCACAGCTGGAGCAATAAGAGCAGGACACAGACAAACAGCTCCATGGGCATCTGGTGTGCTTGGCCAGTACTCACAGGAATGTGAGGAGCAGGGAGAATGGGCCAAGCTTCTGCTGAGCCTGGAAAGCTCCTGTGTGGCAGTAACCACATTACCCCAACCTGGGGCAGCTCAGGATCTGGGTGCTATCTTGGCTGGGAGCCCCACAGCAGGGCTCAAAGAGTGGTGTAAAGTGCTAAATCTACATGTCTTCATATAATTCCCCAACTGAGGTCCACAGACTGCTGAGGAGCAAAGGCCCTGCCGAGGAGCCCTCCAGCAGCTAGCGGAGCCGTGGCATCACTTGAGTGCTTTTAATCACAGCTTTTGAGGAGAAAGCCCCGATCTTCCCTTGCTTGCTGGGGTGGACAGTTACCCACAGCTTAAACCACTGGGCAGCACCTGCTCTCAGTGCTGGACAAGAGGTAAGGAAAGAGGGAGGGACAGTGGGACGCCTCCCATGGAACAGCTTTGGGCAGGGGCTGGCTGGAAGTCCCAGGGAGAGCTGAGGGCACCAGCTGCAGAACCAGCTCCAGCCTGAGACTCACATTAGAGCAGAAGCGGTGTAGGGAGAACAAAAGTGTAATTTGTCCTTTCTTCAAAAATCAGTAGAGAAAGATTTTCCTAGGCACCCTGAAGAAAAGGTATTCAGGTACTGACATGGGAACTTACATGGGAGCTGAGGACTTTAGTACTTGTGAGACCTGGCCCTCCAGCATGAAAGTCATTACATTTCCAAGACGTTTGACCTCTCAATCACTTTAAGCTAGGAAGAAGTTTTGGGGCAATGGAACCTCAGTTCCTGTTTGAGCTGGCACCAGCTTCTTCAAGAGCTAAGAGAAACTAATTTTCTTACATTTTTTTTAGTTACATGATAGCCAAGCAATCAGATAACTCCAGCACACATTTTCTGGAGAAAATGTGAGGCTCTGGGAGGATGCAGGTAAAAAACAACCCTGCTTTGAGCAAACTGTGTGAAAATGCACCTGCGTCTTGGAGAATAAAACTAGACCATGGGAGAGACTCCACAAGGGTTAAACACCAGACTTTAGGGGAGGCTCCTAAAACTTCCCTGCTCCTTGTACAGAGTTGGTAAATACATGGATGGCACGTGTAAAACCGTCAGATCTTCCCAGGCTATTGATTTTTGACTTTCATTCCCCCAGCCGTCTCTGACTCATTAGCTCTGGATCAGGCAGCCTAATCTGACTTGATTCTTAGATCTTAGGCTGACAGATTTAAATAAAAGTCGCCTCTCCAACCCTGATGCAGTCTAATGGGCCATCTGCATGTCACTGGGGACTGGAGAATTGATGTGAGCGAGGCTACTCGTTATGGCATTGGGAAGGATATCGGTATCTGAGGTTTCCTGGGCTCAGAAACAGGTTCTCTCTGTGCCTCAGAGCAAGGCATAAGCTTGGGTCAAGGTTAAAAATGGGCCCTGGAAATGAAGCTTAGAGTTCACGTGCAGAAGGGACCTAGGGCACATAATCTGATTTCCGAAGCTACTGAGAGGCTGGCATCATAACCAGACATTACTAACACCTGGTATCTCTGGAGTGCCCCAAGGGTCTACAACCCAGCTATAAAAAGCAGAGCATGAGCAACCAGCATGAGTCTTTCTCCTGACACAAATCTGCTGTCTTCAGTTATGCTTATTTTTAGATAGAACCAGACCAGACTGGTGATTTGGGGGGCAATTTGCTCAAAAAAGAGAAAGAAACAGGCCAAAAGGACCTTTGGCATGCAAAAATGAAAATGTGTTTCAGACCAAGCCCAGACTCCACATCCAGCCCCAGTCAGTGTGCTTTACTGAGCTTCCAGCCAAGTGGCCACCATTAAGACCACCTGCCCTGTCCCAGGCAATTCATTTCCATCCTTTGTGCCTCAGTTTCCCCACCTGAAAAATGAGGGATCAACCCTTCAGGATCTCCTTTTGCTTTGATATCTTGAGAATTGCTCTGTGAGGCACATACTGCAAATTTTCATTAGCAGACCATGCTCTTTGCACGACTCAGGGCCACCAAATCTGCCCTACACAGACCTGTGGGCAGCACTGCAGTTTCCAGCACGCTATGGTTTATCCTTGCTCACCCACTTTGCCTTGAAGACCACCCCAGCAGTGGGAGCCATATGTCTCCACCAGCAGGAGGTGGGAGTAGAAAGCCCAGCTGAGATGTCCTCGGATCTGTTGTGGCAGTGGAGGAGCTCAGCAGGGAGCATCCAAACATCTCAGTGCAATCAGGATGTCTACCAGGAAGGGCAGCCCCAGCACAGACTGAGCTGTGACCAGACCTCTGGCCTGCTCAGACTCCAGATTTCCCCAAACTGTGGGCAGTGGTGGGCAGATTGGCTTCATTACCTGAAACATGCCAGAGGCAAAGAGCTGGGGGAGGCAGCAAGAAAGAAAGGCACAGAAGGGAGGGAAGGGAAGAAGAGTCTGATGCGGCCAAGGTAATTGCATCCCACCAAGACATTTGGACCAGAGGGCGAGGGACCCCCACGTGGGCTAGACCTTTTTCCTTTGTTGGTCAGCAATGCTGAGCACCAACAATCCCCAGAGAAGCCTCCATGTCTACCTCATCACACCCCCAGCCCAATCCATGGGGCACACTGATTCTACGAGGACACAAGGAAGATTTTCCTCGAGTCTTGGGTTTTATGCTTGCATCTATTATGCAGGTGAGCAGAAAGACTTCTAGATCATGAGAAACTCGTCCTCTCCCTCTATCTGGGGCTCTTGCCTTCCCTTCCCCACTAGCTTTCAATTATTTAATTTCCCCTCCCCCCAGCATCTGAAAGCCAAGTGTCTTAAATACAAATCACCTCCAAATCATTACGTGCAGGACCTTTCGGCCCTCTTCAGAGCAATGGGCCGTGAGTAATGAGCTCTGCTGAGAGTTTGCTGGATTTCACATACAACAGATGTAAAAGATGGGGCTGGAGAAGGGGGAGGGAAGAGGGAAGGAAGCTGTCTCTGACTGGGGAAAGGAGATATTTGCCATTCACCTTTTCCTTCATTTGCAGCAGGCAGAAGAGATTCAAGCCCTCACACGCTACTATGCTCTGGCTCCTGAATTGGTACCAGGCAGACAAACAGGCAGGGTACAACTTGAAATAAAGGTCTGAGYCCACAACGTGTTCACGCATCCTTTCAGCATTGGGGTCCTACCTCCACCAGGTCCCAATTGAGCCCTGGTCTCCCAGGAGCTTTCCTCCCCTTCCTGTTGCTTCAGGAGATGCTGAGGTATAGGGCAAGAAGGAGGTTTGTCTAAGATGTGAGGACCAGGACTTGAGGTCATGCCCCACATTGCCCCAGCCTTACACACTGAGGGGCAGTTCTCTCTGTTTCTTCCAAGGCTCGGAGAAGCCCTCCGTGGCAGGCTCTGAGCACACAAGCCTCGCTGCTGGCTCTGGAGAGAGCATTGTGAAGTGGACAGCTGGGGACAGAAAGGAGAAATGCCAACAGGCCAGGCTGAGGCTGACTCTGGACAAAAGCAGATTCAGAGATGGAACATCCTCAAGCTCACCCAAATCAATCAGGTCCCACTCCTAGGAAGGGACAATTATGGATCTTCCTGATGGCTGGGTGCCTTTCACCTGTCCCCTTCCTCAATTCTTTTGGTGYAATGTCAAGTATTTTGGGTGAGAAGTGGCTGGTAGAAGACAACTACCATGTACCATTCTTCCTTCCCAGATTGCGTCTACAACACCCCTTGCCCTTACTCTTTGGAAGTGAGCTTTACTCCACACAGCACGTGTGCTAGCACCCACAGTACCCTGCAAAGTGGGGAGGCAGGATGACATGCCCAGCAGATCCTGTGGCTCAGGGTGCTGTGCACCACAGCCACAGGCAGCTCTGCTCCATGCAGCAGGCCCTACCTCATTACTGCTTCCCACCAAGGCCAAAAGCGGCACGATTCCCCACACCCAGACTAGGACATTGTAGGCCTCTCAAGCCATCAAGTGATCTGTGAAGTGGTTTCATCTCCCTACATCAGCCTCCAGCTGCCAGAAGAGAGCAGCGCACCTGGACAGTTAATCTGGATCTCTTCTCTGTAGAAGGAGGCTGCCTCTGCACTGTGCCCAGCTCCAGGTGGCTCTTGGGACACCAAGGGAACAAGAAAGGGACCTGCTGTCCCTGCAGAGGAGGCCAAGTGCAGCTTTGCTGTCATTCCACCCCCTCCACCGCCCCTTTACCTTTCAAACACTCACACCCAGAGCACAAGATTTGTTCCCTGTTAGGTCTTCCCTGGCCCTTGCAGCCAGGAACCATTGCTTTCCTCCTGCTCCAGCAGCAATGAGCACCATCGCAGAGCCACCAGCAAGCTCCCACACACAGGACAAAACACCCTCTGCAGTCTCATGCAGGGCCACAGCCCTAGCCACTGGCCCTGGGAAACCCAGGCCTGGCAGCAGCTCACCCTCCCCTTCCTGCCTGCAGATAGGTGGGAATGGAGGGGGAGGGGGAAGAGGAGAAAATGAGAGCAAACCTTTTCACTGCAGACTTCAAAGTCATCGTCAGCAGGAGCCTTCGGAACAGTTTAAGTACAAAATGAATTGTTTTAATATTTAATCAGTCTATAATAGGCCCTGGGATCCCAGTGGAGATGGTTTGCAGTTGAAAGGATGTCCAAACTGAGTATCCCCCTCCAGAAGGGACAATAGTCCTGTAGAAGCCCTGGCCCCCCCCTGCCCATGAGTCACATGTAAGGACAAGACCCTCTCTCCCAGCTCCCTTTGATCCAGCACAACACCTGGAACTAGCTCCCACCCACTCACCTGACTTGTGCTGTGGGCTTTGAAAGCCATAACCATAAATCCTCATCCTAGAGGATAACGATTTAATTCTCTGATGAGCTCAGAATAAATTCCAGTCCATTCCCCTACCACCCTGTAATACCTTCTAGAAGAATCAGACCCCCCTTAGCTTGCTGTACTCCCTCTTCCCTGCAGGTCTGCGGGTGTGCACATGCAGAAAGGTGGACCCTGTGGCTGCCAGCTCAGCTCAGTCTGGTCCCTGAAGCAGCTAGGCTCCATGGAGAGCATTTGAGCAGTGCTGGAGCCTCTCCAGCAGATCCTGGGCATGCAGCTGAAGTCACCTTCATTCAGACAGTCTTTAAGGCTGAAGACACAAGTCTATTTCAAGAAGAGGCAACATTAGCTCTTACCAGTTTCAGAGGCTCCATAACCCATCTCTCCTTCTATCTTTACATCTTTCCCTGCAGCCCCTCAGAGGAGAGATCCACCTAAGCAAGATGACAAAACAAGATGATGGTCTAATGAAAGACCATCCAGAGCAGCACTCTGCAGGTACCAGCCTCCAGGAGCGATAGATGTTGGTAAACTCAGGCATTGCTTGAAAAAGCAATTTGTTCCCCACTGTAGCCTTGGGCACAGCAGTCCTATTCAGGGACCCATCCAAAGTCCTGATGTATTGGCAAGAGCCATTCTGCTCCCTCCCACTCCCCATCCAGAGAGCTGGTGAGCTGAGAGCAGCGCACCAACCTGTTCCTGGAAGATCTGTTCACTCAGGATGTTGCCATCCCTGCTTCTGTGCAGGTTCTTGTGCATCATCAGGGTCATGAGACATTTCTGACACCAGCCAGGCCTGAACTATTTCCTCCTGAACACACATGCAGGACTGATGCCATTAATAACTGCAACCCTCATTGCTGTCCTGCCTCAGAGAAGCCAGTGGATTACACAGCCAGGCATAATCAAATTCCCAGGATGGGCAGGTAAAAGGAGGAAGTGCTGCTGACCATTCTCACATAACACTGTCTCCCATAACATCCTCACAGGCAAGCTCAGGAACTACAGGCTTGATGAGTGGACAGTGAGGTGGATTGAGAACTGGCTGAATGGCAGAGCTCAGAGGGTTGTTTTCAGTGGTGCAACATCTAGTTGGAGGCCTGTAGCTAGTGGTATATTCCAGGGAGTCAATACTGGGTCTGTATTGTTCAATCTATTCATCAATGACCTGGATGAAGGGACAGAGTGCCTCCTCAGCAAGTTTGCTGATGATACAAAACTGGCAGGAGTGGCTGATACACCAGAGGGCTGTGCTGCCATTCAGAGRGACMTSGASARGCTGGAGAGGTGGGTGGAGAGGAACCTCATGAAGTTCAACAAAGGSAAGTGCAGGGTCCTGCACCTGGGGAGGAATAACCCCATGCACCAGTACAGGTTGGGGGTTGACCTGCTGGAAAGCAGCTCTGCCGAGAAGGACCTGGGRRTSCTGGTGGACACCARGTTRACCATGAGGCAGCAATGTGCCCTTGTGGCCAAGAATGCCAATGGTATCCTGGGGTGCATCAGGAAGAGTGTTGCCAGCAGGTGGAGGGAGGTGATCCTCGCCCTCTCCTCAGTCCTGGTGAGGCCACATCTGGAGTACTGTGTCCAGTTCTGGGCTCCCCAGTACAAGAGAGACATGGAACTACTGGATAGATTATAGTGGAGGACTATGAAGATGATTAGGGGACTGGAGCATCTCTCTTATGAGGAAATGTTGAGACAGCTGGGCCTGTTTAGCCTGGAGAAGACTGAGAGGGGATCTTATCAATGTGTATAAATATCTGATGGGAGGGTGTAAAGAGGATGGGACCAGGCACTTTTCAGTGGCGCCCAGTGACAGGACAAGAGGCAACAGGCACACACTGAAACACAGGAAATCCCATCTGAATATGAGGAAAAACTTCTTTACTGTGAGGGTGATTGAACACTGGAACAGGTCGTCCAGAGAGGTTGTGGAGTCTCCATCCTTGGAGATATTCAAAAGCCATCCGGACATGGTCCAGGGCAGCCTGCTCTAGGTGACCCTGCTTGAGCAGGGGGGTTGGACTGGATGATTTCTAAAGGCCACTTCTAACCTTCAACTGTTCTGTGATTCAAGTATTACTGTGGCATTTTTCACATTGGCAACTGGAGGCAGGGAACACCAAAATGACCTTTCCAAAACCCTTCAGCAGATCTGAGTCCCTGTTCAGTGATAGCACTGCAAGTCCTGCTCCCCGCCCTGCCCACCCCTCCTTCCTCAGGGATGAAATGTTCATGTGGACAAGAGGCCCCTGGGGCATGAAGAAAACAGTGTGCTTCCACCTCTTCAGCTATTTTCTTCTTCCTTTGGGAAGGGGCAAATCTTCTGTACCCACCAGGAGCCAGAATTAATTTTCTCAGTGCCAATTCCCTGRTTTACCCTGTCACACTCATAGGTAGAGACTCCTTCATTCCTGGTTAGCACCTGAGCACGGTGCTAAATCTCTCCAGTAGTGGGATTCAGCCATGTTTTCCAGAAAAATGACTGAAAGTCTCACTCCTAACTCTCCTGAGGACTCTCATTTAAATTGTCCTAGCTTAGAAGACTTGAATAATAGATCTTACACCTTATAAACTGGCATAAAATTAGCTCCTGTGCAGCAGCTCTCAACATGCAGCTCCAAATGTTACAGCTCTGCTTCTGGCAGGGGCTGCTAGACATTCACGTAAGAGCCACTAGTGGGCCTAGGCTATGATAGCGCAATACAGTACTCAGACTAAAGCAGAGCTCAGCTCACTGCTATAAATGCAGCTGCTTTGGATCTTGCCAGGACTATGACAGGGTGAGTGACAGGTCCCACCTACACCAAGGAAAAGGGGTGTGTCCTGGCATCTGATGTGGAAGTGTAGGAAAGATCGCTATTTTCACCCCAAGCAATTTTCTGGAGTGCATCTCCAAATGTCATCAGTACCCTGTAGTCCTGCTGGCCAGTTGCTCAAGGCCATAGGAGGTTGCCACTACCTCCTGCTCCCAAGAAGCCCAGAGACGTGTGCGGATGGGAAGAGGAAAGGAGTCTGCACCATGCTATCTGATGACTTCACCACTGTTTAGCTTTGCATAGGGACAGGTTAGCCCCTGCACCAGGAGCTGGGATCTCTTGCAGTCACTCTGCCAGGCAATGTGGGCAGGAGGATCAGAGACACCACAGTATGAGCAGCTGCAGCTGGAGGGAATGGAGACACCAGTGTTGCTCTACAGCCTGTTGCAGAGATCACTTGCCCAGGAAGGGCAGTGCCGCACATGTGTGTGCACATGCTGCACACATGGTGATATGCTGGACTCTCCTAGCAAGAAAGTCTGACCAGATCTACTTTTGCTCCATGGAGAATGGAATGGTCCTGGAGCCCCACGAGTTCATCCTTTGGGCTGGCTGCAAAGGTCCTTCACCTATGAGAGATGGTAAGTCAAGAGGGTTTGAAATCTCGGCTCAGTCACAGATGTTGTTTGCTTGTTCTCCCTCTGCTTCAGTTCATCCACCTGCACAGGGGACAATGCAAATACCAAACCAGCTTGAAAAGCAATCTCAGTGGTTCCACTCACACAGACGTAGGACAGCTAGAGATGTGAGCTCAGCGCCACTGTGTGCACTGCAGACTCTGTGGTCCCCTTCCCCAAGCTGTCAGGAGTTTGTGCCCAAAGCTGTAGCAGAAAGAAATAGTTCCTGTATGTTCACAGCCTTCACAAGGGGGAGCCCTCCCCAAAGACCTCTCCCAGGATTGCCCCCTCCACACACAGTTTACTACTTTTCAAGGGAATCCCCAGAGTCACCCCAGTGTGGGGCAGCCTGGCCTGGCCAGACTATGCAGGAGGATGTTATGAGAAGGATCCTGGGGAAAAATAAATAAATCTAAAACCATTATCAATCAGGGTTATGCCTCCATTAGTTGCCCAGAGAATCCTCTGCCCAGAAGCAGCCTCCACCTCACAAGTTTCGAGTTACTGCAGTTTAGCTCTCAGTAACCTGCTGGATGTAATAAATAACTCTGCGGGCCGTGCATGGTAGATTTGGGACCATTAAACATGCTGAGTTATTTTTACAACATTTCTTATAGGAAGGAGTGGGGGAAAAAAAAGAAAAAGCCCAAATCTAAACTCTTCTCTGTTGGCAGAAGCAGAGTGGAATAAGGTCTTTAATCAGTTTCCTACCAGCACCATCTTCTGGCCAACTCCAGCCCCTATCCCTGAGCCTGGATTGCAGGCAGCAGCACAGGGCTAAGCTGAACTCAGGCAGCTTGACGCTCAGTTAGGAAGAGCTGCGCTGGCTCCTAGGTCTGTGTGGTTCAGCACCTCTTGCCAGGTGCCAAGTGGTGCTTTTGGTAGCACACAGAGGTCAGCAGGCCTTCTCCCCCATCCTGGGCTGGGCTGGGGATCAGGGTTAGGGTCCCAGTAATCAGCTACTGTTCAACTTTTTAACTCCATGGGCCTGGCTCTCCACCTCATTAAAACTGGAGGGAGTCCCCAGCTCCAGTGAAGTCAGCCGGGGTGCCCTGAGGAGATGCCCAGCTGTGCCCATCTCCACACTCCCATCCAAAGCAGGTTTTCTTCACCAGCAAGAGATTAACACCTCATAGCCAAGAGCAGTCCAGCTACACGTGCAGCCTGTGGGGAGGGCTTCGGCATCCCAGATGGATCGGCTCCCATTATAGGCAACCCTGCTTTCAAAACAAATGGTACAGATGCCTGACCCCATAAGGCAGCTGTACGATTTCCCTAGTCCTTCCCTAGACAGTCCKTCAGTCCATCCATTGATGGATGTGTTTATCTGATCTCCAGAGGTCCCTTGCAACCTCAACCAAGAATTGTCCCACAATCCCAGGAGAAATGGCCTTTGAGCAGTCCACATAAGACTGGAGCACAGATATTCTCAACATCCAAAACAAACCTGTCCCACATGCATAATTTACCCTTTGTGCCAGGTCCCATCTCTCCCCTGTCTTGGCCAGGGCACACAGCTATCTTCAGTCGGGATTTCCTTGTACATGAATAGATGAGACATTTACCAAGCCATTGTACTTTGATATCTTGACACTACATTTCAGGTCCATTACATTGCTTAGGCAGCAAAATAAGCATTTCATTTTGAACTAAAAATCCTGTTGGATTTTTAAAGCCTGCATCTGTTAGAGTTGGACTGGTTTCTYCAGCTTTTTTAACACCATTAAAAGGGAAACTTGGAAACAAAATTAAAAGCCTAAAAGTGCTGACTGTTCTCCTCAAATCATATGTTAGTGTTCATACCCATTTCCATCTTCTCTTAGCAGCTGCCCATAGTAGAAGGAATGTTAGCTTCCATTTTCATAGAAGTTTTGAAAGCTTCCCAGGAAGGTAGGAAGTGTTTTCTTAGGGCATTTCTCATCATTTGGGGCCAGAAAAGGCCTAGGAGATCTGCCAGTCTGACACAGCTCTTCCTGCTGAGGAAGGAGCAGACCTCTGAGAAGCTGATACTGCCACCTGCATGCCAACAGCCAGAGTTCAGGTGAGGAGTGGGAGCTATAAACCCCTTTGGGAAAAGCTGTCCTTCCCAGAAACATAGACAATTTGTTTCTTAGGCTTGATTTAGAGATTTAAAGGAAGCAGGGGAGGAACTTCATGAACTGTGAGCAGGTTGAACACTGATGCATGCCAAAAGTTTTTTTAAAACCTTCAGGTTTAATCAAGTTACCAACAAAATTACTGTTTCAACTTAAATAATTTTTGCCTTCTAACCCCCTAGCTTCAGAAAATCGCCATGTTCTGTCTCATCCCAAACTGATTTTCACCTGAATTCCATCAGTTTCCTCCCTGTTTTCAGCAAGTTTTTCCACCTCCTGTTGCCTTGCGTATCTGCAGGGTCAGTGCATTACAGTAGCTCTGAAGAAGCAAGCTCACATGAGCCACTGGTGAAGGGGGGTCCAGCACCTGAGGCAGGGGATAGTGGCAAGAAGAGAGAGACCGGCTGAAGGACAAACTCACTTGGTGACAGTGACAAGCCCAAGGTCCAGGCCAAACTGTCTCTGTGACCTGGTGTGGGAATCGAGTTCAAGGGTTTTTGGTGCACAGCTCTTAGCCCACCATTTGCCAGGACAAGTCAACCAGCCAGACACTGCTGGCACCACCTCAGGACAAGCCTGATGAGCTGCTGCAGTGGTGATTGCAGTCTGTTCAGCCTTCTTCCCCAGCTCCTCCTCAGATCCAGGCAGCCTAATAATTGCAGCCCTTCCAGAACAGCCATGCCGCTTCCACATCAGACTGTAGGTACCATTGATTTCCTGCATCACAGCATCTCTGCCTGCTCTAGCCACAAGGGTGGCAGTGGTTGGATAAAGAATGTAAATGCTCATTAGCATCTGTGATTAACTGTGTAATTAGCAGCCATCTTCTCCCTATCAGCCCTTCCCCTCAGGGATGCTAAAAAGATAACTGCATTAGAGAAGTGTTGAGTACTCAGATATGGTGGGCTGCTTAACAACCTTGTAAGTACACAAAAGCCTGGTGAGATCTTGCCTCAGAAGGCAGCTGGGGCTGAAGAGGAGGAGGGGTGAACACAGAAGGAGTGAATTCACCCCTCACTGCCATCATCCAGGAGGACTGCAGGTGGGTGTTTTCTTTGAAGAGCAGCAAAGGCTAGAGAGAGAGACTGGCATCACCCAGACTCCATGCAAGGGCCCTTGGACTCATGTAGAGACTCAAAGACATTAGCACAGGGACAGGTCAGGAGCAAGGCCTTACAGCAGGCTCAGCTCTGCATTTCCCGCCATTCTCATGGACTTGCATCAGGCTACCCTCTTCTCTCCCACCAAGGCAACCCAAGGAGCCCACTAGGAAGAGCCTGGGGGGCCATTTTTTGTGCAGCCCCAGCACTTGAGTGGTAGATGAACAGATAGCACTAGTCTCTAGTCTTTTAGCAGGGGACTCTCAGCCAAGACGATCTACATGGCAGGGTGGAACAAACCACATTCTACCCCAGCATTGCTCTGGTCCCCAGGGTAGCTTGGCTGAGGCAAAGCTTCTAAGGAATTCATATTCCTCGACTCTTTTCCTCCACCTTGCAACAACAACCATGGGCTTGCACGCATTTTGGGCTCATGGGTTTGCAGTAGATGCAGTCACAGGGAGATGTCCTCTCAGGAAGAGCAGGATTCCTGATGCCTTGGCCATATCAAGGCATACCTCTTCACTGGCACTGTGGAGGAATTTCACTGCCACCGAAGCTGGAATGGGGCCACCCCCAGCACCTGCCTTCAGCAGTTGTGAGTCCACCTAAGCCAGCTCTGACTGGAGTAAAGGAAGAGGGGGCTCATCAGTGATGCTGGAGAAGACAAGCACCACTGGGACAGCCCTTGCAGTGAAGTGACCATGGGCAGAAGTGGCCTTTGAGCAGTCTGGAGTCACTTATCCCTAAATTATCCTGGTCAAGCAAAGTGAAACACAGCAGAAGGTAAGGAAGACAAAGCAGGAAGAGAAGGGGAGGGGAAGGGAAGGGAATCTTCCCAGCAGGAAGCTGGGATTTCTGCTACCACCAAGATGCTGGGGAAATGGAAGTTCAGCCCAAGAGATGCTGTTATTTTACCTGATAACTTTTCCTCAGATTTCTATTCACTGTCACTCCCGAATCCCTTTGCTTTAAGCCCTGATGCTACTACTTACAAATGGGAAGCCCACAAGTGTCACTCAAGGGCACCGGGAAGGCAGCAAATCGGTTCCTGAGCGAGCTCTGGGGCTGGGGCTTCAAGGGAGCCCTAGCAAGCTAAGTCCAGTCCATTATCCCCAGCCAGGGGACTACAATGATCACCAGAAGTTGACACTGTATTCCCATTGCCCCAGTGCCTCAGGGACTGTCACGACAGTCCTTACAGGGCAGTTCCCTCTCCAGCTCCTCCTGCTCTGGCTTTTGCCTGTGCAGTCAGAGTGCTCCTTGTCACCACTGCCCCTGGGAAAGGCCAAGAAGCAACCAACAATCTTTTCTGAGCTCAGCAACACAGAGTAAAGTCTCCTTTCCCTCCTACATCATTTTGCCCTTCAGGAAGTCAATTTCTGGCAAGACCAAAAATAACTACCTGAGTGAGGTGGTGACCAAAGCAGTCAAGTCAGGGCCAAAACAAACAACAATTGTCTCAAAATAGCTCCGCCAGCATCCCACTTCCTAGGGAATGGGCGGGGGGAGTGGTTCCTAATGCAGTTGCTCCAGTTCCCACAAAGGCAGCCACAGAGTAGCTCTTCCAGCTTCATGGGAAAGGGAGAGGAAAAGTCTTCCCAAGTGCTCCACTTCGACTTAGCACTTTGGTACTCCTGGCACAGCAACTAGTCCCTCAGGGACTACATCAGTCACTGCACACCCTCCAGACCCTGCCCTCCTTCAGCTTCAGACTGGGTCTAGAAGAAACCTTTCTCAGCCCTGTCTCCTGRTTAGAGTGGCTGGGCTTCACTGCCCTGCCAAGAACACTGGTACACAGGGTCTTTGCCTGCTTCTTGGTGGCCTCTCAGTGGAGATGTCCAAGGCAGTGCAGCTGCCCAGATACCACCAAGCAATAACAGCAGCCAATCTCAGCTTCTCACCATCCCCACACAGAGGACGTTATGTCTGAACCAAGCAGCTCTGTCACTTTGGACAAGCAGTCACTGGCAAGCACAGAAGATTCCTGACTGCCTCATACACAGAGATAACTAAATATCTTCTCATTCCTAGGCCTGGCTGCCAGTAGTGCTAGGAAAGATTGCACACAAATGCACATGCATGCACACATGCACACACAGACACAGACACACACACAGACACAGACACASACACACACACACACATACTAGCAGACTGGTGCCAGGGCCTTTTTTACACACTCCTGTGGAGAACTGGTATGGTCTGATCTATACCACCAGATTATCTCCAGCAGGGCTGGTATCCAAGTTGACTATTCAGACTGCTCCAGACCCACACCAGCTTCACAGACCACACCTGCCAATTGTTTGGATGTTGGTACTTGATACAGGCTGAAACAAGGCCAGGGACCATCGTATCAACGTAACAGACCAAACAGTTGTATTACAGCACCTAAGAATATTCATTAGCACCATAGCATAGACGTAGTCAGAGCCTGCAAGTCAATCCTGACATAAATTACACCTGTATTTCCAGGTCTTAGCTTCCCTGAAGCACAGGTAGCCAAGTGTAACATTCATGTTTCTTGTATGATATGAGAGTACATCCAGAAAGTGGAAATATATTGTGATGCCATGGCCAGCTTTGGAACAAATGACTCAAGATGAAAAGTCAATTAAGTTCCCTGAATCTTCTGGTTCCATGATGTAATATGTTTATTGCAAAATTATTAGTTCAATATCTCAAAAAACATGGGGAAACACTCTGTGAACCTTAACAATAATGAAATATTTCACATGGGGCATTTTTCAGTCTCATGCTCTTCGTTACAGGGACAGACTGGGCACTAGACACAAGCTGAATGGACATTTCATACTTATGTCTACAAGGTAACCATAGAATTGAATTTCTGGGGAGTTCTGGAGCACAGAAAAAGACTGAAGATTCATGACAGCATCCGAAGCATCTCTAACTGTTGAGAGGTCCATTAGCAAAGGGAGATGTGTCGGGTAATCCATCTTCACTATCCTTCTTACACTTACTGAGATGGAAAAAAATTGGCAGACTTTATTAATAGCATTTGTAAAGCTAAAATGCACTCTAGAGTTGCAATTTAGCTTTGATTTGTCTGGAAACATGAATGCTGGAGTCACTCAGTTTGTCTTGTATTATCCAGGACCCCGTCTGGCTGATCAGGATGCTGAGAGCATCTCCACACAGATGCGTGAAGTATCTGTGAAGAGTAGCTCTTATTTCCCACCAGGCAGATACAGAGCTGAATGCAGAGTTTTTGCACCACACAACTAGGGCAAGGTTTTAAGGCGAGTAGCATGGTATTGCAGTGGACTGAAAGCTCTGGTTGCTCAAGGATTCATGTTCCTATGTAATAGCTAGCTGTGACAAAACTACCCAGTAAGTAACATCTGTTCTTCTGCTTTATTTCATCTTTCGTTCTTTCCTTTCTGCTCAACAGGTTATCCAGATCCTAACAAAACACTGCCAACAAGACAGTGCTTAGTGCACATCACCAAAAAAACAGAAGACAAGCCTTGCTTGCAAAACATTTCTAGGAAAAGGTCACAGCCTGATCTAACAGCAGTAACCAGGTTCAAAAACAACCGTACAGAAGCTGCAGGAGAACAGCTGTAAGCTTGCTGCTTGCTGAAATTACCCCAGACTGATTAACTGGGCATAGCACACTCAGAAGAGAGCTAGCAGAACTACACAGGCAGTAGGTAAAGTCTGATCCCTATTTACACTTCCCTCTATTTTGTAGGATGGTTCCACTTTACTTCCCCCACACATGGTAGGGAGTCTCACCCCCATGTAGACATGAACAGGGAGGGAATTAACTCTCCTGAAGCCTGGGCAGGGACTGAAAGCAAGCTCCTATCCTTTGAGGATGTCCAGGACACCCAAAAGACTGGCCAAGGGAATCATTATCACATCCAGCCCATCTACTTGGGCAGCTCAGGACTTCTCCTTTCCAGGGCCAAGGGAGGTTCAAGCTCTCAGCTTAGCCTGCTATGACACCCCAGCTTGAGGAACTGTGCACGTGAGCCTCTCTGTAGGGCTCACTTCCCCTCACTCAGACCCACTCCTCCTTGCTCCATATCCAGCAGTCCCGAAAAGCAGCAGACAGCCACCCCTTCCTGCTCCCTGCCTTTATCAGTGGCCAGGCTTGCTCCTCAAATTGCTAATCTACAGCTGCCCCTCAATGTGCAACTCTGCAGACCCCTCAGAGCATCCACTGCTGTGCCTAGCAGCAGGCTGTTATAGCACCTATGTCTAAGGACCTTTGGGTCACAGCTGGAGTCAGGAAGAAGGCCTTTCTCTTCCTTTCCAAAATCCTGCTCAGCAAGACCTATGCATACAAATCATCAGCTTAAACCAGCGCCTTCCATCCCTTGCTTTTGTTCCATGTGTGAGTGGGAAGGAGCTTGGTCCAGCCTCAGGACTCTCAGTTTCACCACCTGTTGTTGGATGTGAGCCAGCCCATCAGTGTTACTTCACAAGGTGCTGTGCCGATGGATTCGTTCATGGCATTCCCACTGTCTTCTAGTGGGGCTTTCCCAACCTGGGATTGATTCCTCACTTTGGGGGCCTTGGCTGGTGCCTGGTCTGGTTTTGGTAAAAGATGTGCAGTGTTTGGAGTCCAAAGAACTCTCTTTGCTCTTCAATAGAAATGAATGAAGGAATATGTTTCATTTCACCTGAGGCAGACTCCACATAAGGAGTTGCACATAAGGCATGGAATAAATTGTAATCAGAGGGAGTCAAATGCCTCCCTTTTACCAGAGCCGCCCCTTTACTTCACAGTGCAAGAAAATTCACACTGCCTAATGAAGGGGGGGGGGGGGAAACATGACAGAAGTGGTATATGAAACCCTGGGAATGTTTGATTACTTGACACATTTGGGATGAACCCTACACCCATGTCCATGAAAGACAAAGCCAGATGGCTGCTAAAAACCCATGAAGTCTTCCTGCTTGTCTAACACACAGTGTGGTTAGTAGGATATACAAGCAGGTTTTGAGTCATAATGGGGCTGCGTTTAGCCTTTGGAGTGCAACTTTGGGAAGATCCAGGGCCAAAGTATTTCAGCCTTTGCTTCTCTAATTCTCACCTTTTCAACTGGAAATGCCTCCAGTTACTCTGTGCTGCAGATGACAGTGCTTTCCATAGGGTCCAACCCCCAGTGGTAAATTGGCTGTGGAGGACTGATTTTGAGGGAGTCCATCCTTTTCATACCTCAGTTTTCAAAAGGAAAAGACCGGGCTGCCAGTCACAGCAGGACTTTCTGCTCTCAAGCTGATGCTGAGAGCCCATAGCCCAGCATTGGTGTCCACTGACAAGTCCTCATCAGTAGCCTCCAATCATCAGATGGCTATGAGGTCCTCCACCCCCTCTGAGGCAGCTCTGGTGGGCAGCCCTCAGGTGAGCTATCACAGAATCACAGAATCACAGAATTGCTGAGGTTGGAAGGGACCTCTGGAGATCATCTAGTCCAACCCCCCTGCTCAAGCAGGGTCACCTAGAGCACATTGCACAGGATCGCATCCAGGCGGGTTTTGAATAT